>NC_088214.1:13942639-14078168 GCF_036934945.1 Oncorhynchus masou masou
CCGAGAGATTGAAAAACAGTTTATATCTCAAGGCCATCAGACTGCTAAACAGCAATTACTAACTCAGTGATGCTGCCTACATTGAAACACAATCACTGGACACTTTAATAAGTGGATCACTAGTCACTTTAATCACTGCCACTTTAAATAATGCCACTTTAATAATGTTAACATATCTTACATGACTCATATCACATGTATATACTCTATGCCGCTTGGCCATCGCTCATCCATATACTTATATGTACATATTCTCATTCACCCCCTTAGATTTGTGTGTATTGGGTAGTTGTTGGGGAATTGTTAGATTACTTGTTAGATTTGTGTGTGTATTAGGTAGTTGTTGGGGAATTGTTAGATTACTTGTTAGATATTACTGCACTGTCAGAACTAGAAGCACAAGCATTTCGCAACACTTGTATTAACATCTGCTAACCATGTGTGTGTGTATATGTGATTGTTTAAATGGAGGGAAAAAAGAAACGTCCCAAATAATATGAATTGCCCTGAGGCCAGGTTGCTGAACCCCAATATATGGTGTTATGTATTATAGAGATCCGTAATATAGAGATTTGCTGAATAATGTGGTTACTGAACAATGGCAGCAGATATTCATTTAGGTACTTCCTTTTTTTGGACATACTTCACTTACTGTACTTTGATATAACTTGTTATTTAAGTTTCATTGATGTGTCTGAGCTCAATACAAATGATAATTTATAAATCTTCCCCTTGCACTGCTTCAGTCTGTACTAGGCAGAATAGGGATATGATTGTTTTCCATGTAGTCCTTCCATGTAGTAAACTGGGTTCACATTGGATGAATCAACATTGTTTCCACATCATTTCAATTAAATTACATTGAACCAATGTGGAATAGATGTTGACTAGACATCTGTACCCAGTGGGCTCGGGATCCTGCTGGTGGTAACGAGGGTCTTTGCCTCTCTCTCTGCTGCTGCAGGGATACTATAATCTTCTGATTGATGTTTTTCTCTAGGTTTAATCCAGCAGTGAACACAGAGCTGCAATAGATGTTTGTTTTGGTAACACTTTAAATGACCTCATCTGTATATGACAAATAGTGAATATTCATAAGGACTTTTAGCGCCCCATAGGCCTACTATGTTATTAAGAATCAGTAGCACTCAGAAAAATCTATGTCCGGAACACACTCCAAGATAAAAGAAAACCAGTCACAATGAGTCTGGGATGTTGTGGTGATGATTGCCCCTCAAACACAGAGTTGAGGAGCAGAGGTACTACCCCACCAAAGTCCCCAAGTACAACAGAACAATCACATCCCACAGGGAGTGGGCTCACTCACAATTTTGCTTAAGAACACAGCAATGAATAAAGAATGGTACCAACACATCCTCCGAGAGCAAACTCTCCCCCATCCAGGAACAGTTTGGTGATGAACAATGCCTTTTCCAGCATGATGGAGCACCTTGCCATAAGGCAAAAGTGATAACTAAGTGGCTCGGGGAACAACACATCGATATTTTGGGTCCATGGCCAGGAAACTCCCCAGACCTTAATCCCATTGAGAATGTGTGGTCAATCCTCAAGAGGCGGGTGGACAAACAAAAACCCACATATTCTGACAAACTCCAAGCATCGATTATGCAAGAATGGGCTGCCATCAGTCAGGATGTGGCCCAGAAGTTAATTGACAGCATGCCAGGGCAGATTGCAGAGGTCTTGAAAAGAAGGGTCAAGACGGCAAATATTGACAATATGCATCAACTTCATGTAATTGTCAATAAAAGCCTTTGACAATTATGAAATGCTTGTAATTATTCTTCAGGATTCCATAGTAATATCACATGTGACAAAAATATCTAAAGACACTGAAGCAGCAAACTTTGTGAAAATTAATATTTGTGTCATTCTCAAATATTTTGGCCACGACTGTATTGTTAACCTCTATTATGGACCAGTATCGCTGGACACAATTCGTAACATATTGTATGTTTAGCAAATAGGCAACATTTAATACTAATTGTAATTCGGAACATAGCATACTAAATGGGTGATGGATATCCACAAATGAATACATACCATACGAAACATAACATATTATACTACTTGTAGTGCCTCGGCCTTATGTACAGAATAATACGAAATGCTTTGAGAGCAGGTTGCAGCCCTCCACATTCTCACCCCAACTCTCCCCCCATTTTATGCACGTAATGGAGTGATAGCAACCGCACAAGGCGAATTCTCGGAGACTTTACCCGCGCATGGCATCTCAATCCGTATAAAAAGCGCAGACTCGACTAGTGATGCAACTCTTTCAGAAACAAGTCGGACTTGAACAAGTACATTCAAATGAAACGAAAAAAAAACGGTGAATATTTACTAAAAATGACTGTTTCCTAAAACACAAAATGTGTATTCTTACAAAAACTGTGCGGTTGGAATTTGGATATGTTGAGTCTACTCTTAACTCGAAATGTTTGTACCATTACTTCACACTTTGGGTGATGTGAGACCCTGTTTTCATGCGGAGTGTTCTGCTGGATGATAGAGAAGAACCATGCATCAGAGTAACAGCAGTTTGCTCCACCTGGGTCTGAGTGGGCGTGTAGGGGGTCAGGAGGACGTGGAGAGCCCAGAGCAGGCTAATCTGTCCGGAGAATCGCTCCACAACCTCTCGCTGGACTGCTGGCTCCATCTCCTCTCCAGAGACTCTGCTCCGGAGCTGTATGGGGACAGCGCGAACATGACGGTGGGTGTTCTGAATACCCTCCAAAAGTCCTAACCATTAGGGTGACAAACGCAAAACTAATTTCATCCTACTTCATAGTAGCCCTGCAAGCCCATAGAGGAGTGATACTCAGGGATCTGCAACTCTGGACCTTGAGAGCTACTACTGGTTGTGCAGGCTTTTGTTCCAGACTAGCACTAACTAATCTTTTGCAAGAAGTCTGACCAAGACACATTATTTTACCTCATTGGCATGGGGAAATGGTGTACCCCCACCGAACTGAGGAGTGTAGCTCAGCATGTTAGTTGTTTTCAGTGACTTATTTGTTGTTGTAATATCGCGAATGGACATGTCTGTTTCCCCATTAAAGATGCACTCTGCATAAATTGCTACATTTCCTGGTTGCTAAAATTCGAATAGTTCGCTTAATAAGTTTTGTTTGTGATAAAACACGCAAGTATAGTGTAGAGAATCGATGTACCAGCTAAACCTCTGTGAAATACATTTTTCATAACCACAAATATTGTATTTAGATTGAAGCTGGTGTACAAAACTGAATATAAAATATGCAAAAACGAAATTTAAGAACTGGAAGCATATAAATAGCCCACCTACAACAGATCTAACGCTTCTTAGACTTGCTTTCAATGAGAATGACAGATTGAACTCACGTATCTATTTTAATTTAGCGGGGTCACCCAAAAAGTTACATATTTTAAGTTTAAAGATCCCAGCTTTAAAGTCCTAAAGGTAGATTATCTTGATATAAAATATATTTTTGTTGTTGTGGGTTAGGATAAATCAATTTAAGATTAACTGTATTATTTTTCTTTTTGATTATTATTAATTAATGACAGTACCAAACCATTATGTATCAGAATTTGACTCTTGACTGTGTTTCCTTCTTCCAGATGCGAGTGGTCATTTCTCTGGTCTACCTGGTGGTGTGTGCTCTTGGGCTGGTGGGAAACCTCCTGGCGCTGTTCCTTCTCCACTCCCGCCACCAGTTGCACCACTCGTCTATTGACTTCTTTGTGAGGAGCCTGGCCGTGACTGACCTCCAGTTCGTCCTCACCCTGCCCTTCTGGGCTGTGGACACTGCCCTGGACTTCCGCTGGCCCTTCGGCAGGGTCATGTGTAAGATTGTCAGCTCTGTGACCACCATGAACATGTACGCTAGCGTCTTCTTCTTGACGGCCATGAGCGTGGCTCGCTACTGCTCCCTCGCCTCCTCACTGAGGATAAGCAGCCCCAAAATGGCTGCGGCTCGTGCCAAGTGGGCCAGTTTTGCCATCTGGGTGGTGTCACTGGCGGTCACGATGCCCCACGCCATCTACTCCACCACAGTCCAGGTTTGTTTGACTGATTTTATTTGCCAATTTAAAAATGCATGTAAGGCTGTTTGTGTGTACATCGAAACAAAACACATTAATTGATGTCAAACACTTAATTCCATTGTGGTGTTTTTGATGTTTCTAGGTGTCTGCGGATGATGAGCTGTGTCTCGTCCGGTTTTCTGGATCTGCCTCGAGTCACTGGGACTCTCAGGTTCTACTGGGCCTCTACCAGACACAGAAGGTACTGCTGGGATTTGTGGTTCCCTTGGTAGTGATCAGCGTGTGTTACCTCCTCCTGAGCCGGCGAGTCAGTGGCGTAGTTGGCAGCGTTGGGGTCATGGAGAGTTCAGAGGGGTCCCATCAACGGCGCCGCTCCAAAGTGACCCGCTTGGTGACCATCTTGGTGCTCTCCTTCTTCCTCTGCTGGCTGCCCAACCAGGCTCTGACACTGTGGGGAGTGCTGATAAAATTTGACCTAGTGCCCTTTAGTAAGGCCTTCTACAATGCCCAGGCCTATGCTTTCCCTCTGACTGTTTGCTTGGCTCACACCAACAGCTGCCTGAACCCCGTGCTGTACTGCCTGATGCGACAGGAATACAGGGCCGGACTCAAGGAGCTGCTGCTCCGAGTCTCGCTGTCCATCAGGAACTTTCTCACCCTGGCTCTGAGGGGGAAGAGAGTGGAGGAGGTACCGCCTAGCATGGTGGTTACACACAGGGATGTCAACGTGTGACATTTACAAGTTTCTCATAGTGGAGGCTGCTGTACAGGTCAGGAACAGTCAAGTTGGAAAGTAGCCTACATGAGTAATTGATTAAATGTTTTCAGCTCGAGACCCAAATGAGAAATATACCGTCCTCCGGCGACTCAAATTAAGAAGAAACCGTGTGTGAATATAGATGTATTCTCTTAACTAGCGACCCACATGCCCAGGGCCCACTTTGGGTCCTGACCGATAGTTTAAGAAACCCCAATTAATGAATATACCGACATATGCATTTTTTTGATTCATTGGACACACACATTAGTGAGGTATTGTTGGAATGGAGCGGAGATATCAGTGTGAGACTACTAAATGGGCAGTGCAGTTAAAATGTGATTTCCTTGTTTTTTTGTGTCAGAGCTGTTTGAAAAAAATCCTGAAATGTCATCCTGTTCAGGTGGGATAGGACTTTGGGCCCCACATCATGACTTCACAATAAGATCTGACTATAGTAGACCAATAACTGTTCATCTGGGTAAGGGGGTGGGCTCAAGAACATCCTATCAGCTAATCAGGGTTGTGTATGTCAATATTTTCACATTTGTTTCCCAACGCCCACATGATCAGACTGAGCATTTTAAGGGCCAAAGGAGGCTCAGGGAAATGAATCTAAAAAATATTTATTTTGGAGTTATTTTCATTAAATGAACACATACAGTGATTTATTAGACATACAGTGATAACCAGTGGAAGCAAAATAACCCCATAACATCAAAGATCCACCACTATATTTTACAGTAGGTACAGTGCCTGTTAAAAGTATTCACCCCCTTGGCGTTTATCCTATTTTGTTGCATTACAACCTGTAATTTAAATGTATTTTTATTTAGAGTTAATGTAATGGATATACACAAAATAGTCCGAATTGGTGAAGTGAAATTTAAAAAATTACTTGTTTAAAAAAATAAATAACATTGAAAAGTGGTGCGTGCATATGTAACGGCGTTCTTCGTTTGTCGCAAGAAAGTCGGACCGAAATGCAGCGTGTTGGTTACTCATGTTTTTTAATGGAACAAACGCGGTACATGAAATAACTGATACAAATACAAAAAACAACAAAACGGAACGTGAAACCTAATTACAGCCTATCTGGTGAAACTACACAGAGACAGGAACAATCACCCACGAAATACAAAGTGAAACCCAGGCTACCTAAATACGGTTCCCAATTAGAGACAACGAGAATCACCTGACTCTGATTGAGAACCGCCTCAGGCAGCCAAACCTATGCAACACCCCTACTCAGCCGCAATCCCAATAACTAAAAAACCCCACTACGAAATACAACAACATAAACCCATGTCACACCTTGGCCTGACCAACTAATAAACGAAAACACAAAATACTAAGACCAAGGCGTGACAGCATATGTATTCAACCCCTTTGCTATGAAGCCCCTAAATAAGTTCTGGTGCAACCAATTACCTTCAGAAGTCACATAATTAGTTAAATAAAGTCCACTTGTGTGTAATCTAAGTGTCACCTGATCTGTCACATGCTCTCAGTATACCTGTTCTGAAAGGCCCCAGAGTCTGCAACACCACTAAGCAAGGGGCACCACCAAGCATTGGAGTATCTCCATAAGACCACTTTAAGCTGTACACTCCACAGAGCTGAGTTTTACGAAAGAGTGGCAAGAAAAAATAAGCAAACATGTTTGGTGTTCACCAAAAGGCATGTGAGAGACTCCCCAAACATAAAAAACCTGGAAGAAGGTAATCTGGTCAGATGAGACTAAAATTTAGCTTTTTGGCCATCAAGGAAAACGCTATGTCTGGCACAAACCCAACACCTCTCATCACCCCGAGAACAACATCCCCATGCTGTGGGGATATTTTTCATCGGCAGGGACTGGGAAACCGGTCAGAATTGAAGGAATGATGGATGGTGCTAAATACAGGGAAATTCTTGAAGGAAACCTGTTTCAGTCTTCCAGAGATTTGAGACTGGGATGGAGGTTCACCTTCCGGCAGGACCATGACCCTAAGCATTCTGCTAAAGCAACACTCAAGGTGTTTAAGGGGAAACATGTAAATGTCTTGGAATGGCCTAGTCAAAGCCCAGACCTCAATCAAATTGAGAATCTGTGGTATGACTTAAATATTGCTGTACATCAGTGGAACCCATCCAACTTGAAGGAGCTGGAGCAGTTTTGCCTTGAAGAATGGGCAAATATCCCAGTGGCTAGATGTGCCAAGCTTATAAAGACATACCACAAGAGACTTGCAGCTGTAATTGCTACAAAAGGTGACTCTACAAAGTATTGACTTTGGGGGGGGTGAATAGTTATGCATGCTCAAGTTTTCTGTTTTTTTTTTGGTCTAATTTCTTGTTTGTTTCACAAGAAAACAAAATTTGCATCTTCAAAGTGCTAGGCATGTTGTGTAAATCAAATGATACAAACCTCCCAAAAATGCATTTTAATTCCAGGTTGTAAGGCAACAAAATAGGAAAAATGCCAAAGGAGGTGAATACAAGCCATTGTATGGGGTTATTTTCTGCGTGTGGCCAAAGAGCTTTTCATGTCATGTGACCAAAGCACTAATTCCAAGATGAGTCTGCTAAAGGGCTTGGCACTTGGATTGGAACCAGTGCTTTGGTCACATGTCATAAAAATCAAACTCTTTGCCCACGCACACCAGTGGTGGGTTTGTTGTCGAAATGAGAACGCAGAAAGGAACCACATACCTACTGTAAAATATGGTGTTTGATGTTATGGGGCTATTTTGCTTCCACTGGTCCTGGGGCCCGTGTTAAGGTCAACGGCATCATGAACTTTACCCAGTACCAGGACATTTTAGCCAAAAACCTGATTGCCTCTGCCAGGAGGTTGAAACGTGGCTGCAAGTGTATCTTCCAGCAAGACAATAACCCCAAGCACCCGAAAACCCACAATCAAATGGTTAATTCAACGGGTATCTCCGTCTCCGGACTTGAAACCCATTGAAAACCTGGGGTTTGAATTTAAAAGGGAAGTCCATAAATGCAGATTAAGGACATCAAGGATTTGGAAGGATTCTGTGTGGAGGAATAATCTAAGATCCTTCCCAATGTGTTCTAAAACATTTTAGAACAAATCTCAGTGCCATTATTCTCCCAATGTCAGGTATTGAAAACAAGGGTGCCAATAATTTTGACCCCTACCTTTTTGAGAAAAAAATGTATTATGTTATTTTATACTAATACAATAGCTCAGAGAAAAGTACTTTGTTTAACAAATAATTTCAACAACAAAAAAATTGCATATTTTATACAGTAATTTTTGCTCGTATTTATCAAGGTGTCGATCATTTCAGACCCCACTGTATATTCAGGATCAAAGTTTGTCATCTGCGGTAACTGAGCTGGCAAAGTCTGTGATATTTTGAAGTGGGACAGGGGAAGGGGGCAGAGATTAAAAGTTATGTGATGAGTGAGTTACCCCCATGCAATGTAAAGCGCTTTCAGTTTTAGAAAAGCGCTATAAATGATCATATAACCACAGATGGTTCATCATCAATACATCCTCATTATGCTTGTTTCATTCAATAAATTCTTATCACATCATTTTGAATGTACATTTTTATCTTTTAAAATGAACCTTATTTGTTTATTTTTCTGCTCCAGGAATAGCAGCAAATCACAAACATATTGATGAGATTGTTGTGGGTTGTCAGGTCATCTTAGCCAAAAATAATAAAATACTTCCAGTAACTATGAATGTGAAACAATTATTTGAAAACTATTTTTAAAGTATAAAGTAAACTATACAGTTAAACAACTATTCACCTACTAAATTGCCATCAGGCTTGCAAAATAACACATTGACATCTTAATGAAGGGGCATCAGTTGATGTTGGTGATCTGTTTTGCTGTACATACAATGCTTTGATGTATGTTAAGGACTGTGAATGTAAATAAAGAGTGGCAAACTGATTATCACATGCTAGAATAGTCTTTCTATACACCATCTATACACCATCTATCTATACACCATACACCATCTATCTATACACCATACACCATCTATACACCATACACCATCTATCTATACACCATACACAATCTATCTATACACCATACACAATCTATACACCATACACCATCTATCTATACACCATACACAATCTATACACCATGCACCATCTATCTATACACCATACACAATCTATACACCATACACAATCTATACACCATACACAATCTATACATCATGCACCATCTATCTATACACCATACACAATCTATACACCATACACAAGCTATACACCATGCACCATCTATACACCATACACCATCTATCTATACACCATACACCATCTATACACCATACACAATCTATACACCATACACCATCTATCTATACACCATACACCATCTATACACCATGCACCATCTATCTATACACCATACACAATCTATACACCATACACAATCTATACACCATACACCATCTATCTATACACCATACACAATCTATACACCATACACAATCTATACACCATGCACCATCTATCTATACACCATACACAATCTATACACCATACACAATCTATACACCATACACCATCTATCTATACACCATACACAATCTATACACCATGCACCATCTATCTATACACCATACACAATCTATACACCATGCACCATCTATCTATACACCATACACAAGCTATACACCATGCACCATCTATACACCATACACCATCTATCTATACACCATACACCATCTATACACCATGCACCATCTATCTATACACCATACACAATCTATACACCATACACCATCTATCTATACACCATACACAATCTATACACCATACACCATCTATCTATACACCATACACAATCTATACACCATACACCATCTATCTATACACCATACACAATCTATACACCACGCACCATCTATCTATACACCATACACAATCTATACACCATGCACCATCTATACACCATGCACCATCTATCTATACACCATACACAATCTATACACCATACACAATCTATACACCATGCACCATCTATCTATACACCATACACAATCTATACACCATGCACCATCTATACACCATGCACCATCTATCTATACACCATACACAATCTATACACCATCCAATGAAATTCTTACTTGCAGGTTCCTTCTGGACAATGCAACAGCAATAAGAAATAATAAAAGATAAGAATAGGAACATAAAGTAAATGGATCAGTAGAAAATAAACATTTTAGCGTAAGCATAATACAGGAAGGCACAATTTATAGTCCAATATTTACACGTGTTTTGGGGATTGGGGGGGGCAAGTGTTTCAATTGTGCAGTATTTAGCAATCATAATAAGAGTCTGGTAGCATAAGTTGTGAAGTGTGTGTAGCATGAATGTGTGTGTGTGTATGTGTGTGTGTATATCTGTGTAGGTGAGTCAGTGCTCCTGGTCAGTATAGTTCAAGTGTTTAGAAGTCTGATGCCTTGTAGATAGAAACAGTCTCTGAGCCTGTTGGTATCAGTCCTCATGCTCCGATACCATCTGCCTGACGGTAACGGGGTGAACAGCTCGTGGCTGGGGTGTTTGGGGTCCTTGATGATGCTGCAGGCCTTCCTCAGGCACCGTTACCAGTAGATATCCTGGATGTATGGGAGCATGGTCCCAGTGATGTACTGAGCCGTCTTCACCAGTCGCTGGAGGGCTTTGCGGTCGTGGATGGAGCAATTCCTGTACCAGGTCATGATGCAACTGGTCAGGACGCTCTCGATGGTGCAGCGGTAGAATTTGGAGGGGACCCGGGCTGGCATGCAGAATTTCTTCAGCCATCTTAGGAAGAAAATAAGCTGTTGCGTCCTCTTGACAAGAGTGGTGGTGTTGTTTTTGGTCCATGTCAAGTCCTCGTGATGTGGACGAGGAGGAACTTAAAATGGCTGACTCCTTGGGGGCCCTCTCTCCGAGTCAAGGCCCTGTACATTGAAATGACAAAGAGTAGGAAATTGAGACCCGGTCTTGACAGACGTTTGCCTCCATAGTTCCTCTATGACCTTTTATTCACAATAACAACACGACCAGGGTCTGAATACCCAACACCACACACATCCAGGCTCTGTATCGGCAAGCTCATGGCTCTAGGGCAAATTAACAGTCAGATAACATCAGCCCAGCTCCAGCTAGATTACATTTCAACATAACCCCTGCGTCTGTCGGAGTCCTCACCTGCTGCCAGAGACTAGGTCAAAAATGTGAGATAGTGTCAATGTAATATTATAATATATTATATTATTATCTCGGGACCAGAACAAAAACAGATACTCTATTTACTGTTCAGGCTTTCACAAGACTTGTAACAATCAAAAGAAAGTGGTGAAAAAGCTGTGATTTGATTCTAAACAGGTTATCTGCTTGCCAAGTCACACAACCCATATTTTCTATTCCATTATTACTATTATCCGTGTATCATTTCTGCCTGTGTGTATCATTACTGCCTGTGTGTATCATTACTACCTGTGTGTATCATTACTACCTGTGTGTATCATTACTACCTGTGTGTATCATTACTGCCTGTGTGTATCATTACTGCCTGTGTGTATCATTACTGCCTGTGTGTATCAGTACTACCTGTGTGTATCATTACTACCTGTGTGTATCATTTCTGCCTGTGTGTATCATTACTGCCTGTGTGTATCATTACTACCTGTGTGTATCATTACTACCTGTGTGTATCATTACTGCCTGTGTGTATCATTACTGCCTGTGTGTATCATTACTGCCTGTGTGGCCCTACTTTCTTACTTACCACTTTGCTACCTGCTGAGCATTCAGACACAACAAGACTGTATTATGTTGGATGGTAACAGGCTATCCTATTTCCCCCACCTTATCTCAGGTTGAGCACCTAGGCCAATAACAAGGTGGTGAAGCTGTATGACTAACCACTAGTGTGTGTGTGTGTGTGTGTGTGTGTGTGTGTGTGTGTGTGTGTGTGTGTGTGTGTGTGTGTGTGTGTGTGTGTGTGTGTGTGTGTGTGTGTGTGTGTGTGTTCACTTCCGTGTTCATTCTGTTCTTTGACTCTTCTTTTGATTATTTGTTGTATTTAACAATATAAAATATGTTCATATAAATATGTTTATATAATATGTTTATGTATATAGAATTGTGAAGCGCGCTCTATTCCTAAACTGTGTGTGTGTGTGTTCAGTGTACTTAACAATGGAAAATGAGGGTTTCAGGACCTGAAAGGAAAACATGTTTTAGAGAAAATAATAGGACATTAGCTGAATATCATCCATATGTTGCATGTACATATACAGTGGGGAGAACAAGTATTTGATACACTGCCGATTTTGCAGGTTTTCCTACTTACAAAGCATGCAGAGGTCTGTAATTTTTATCATAGGTACACTTCAACTGTGAGAGACGGAATCTAAAACAAAAATCCAGAAAATAACTGTTTAGGGAATTTTTATCTATAATGACTAATTATGTATACATTTCAATCAGGATGCACTAATCCGAATACTATTATGTTACTGTATATGTATGAATTTTCTTTCTTAATCCTAGTACTGAATATAATGTGTGTAAATATAATCAAGGATTAGAACAATGACGGTCTGTTCCTTGGTAGAAATGAATTAACTAAATCTTCAGACTGGCTAGAATGCTTATCGACACAAGAAGACCTTGGCTCATAACTTATATTAAATTGGTAGGGAGACGATGTGGGAAGGCTTGAGATACTGCCTTTGTACCCGGGTGGGAGAAGAGACGGGTTGGTACTGGAACTAATGATGTAATTTTCAGTTTATAGCCTGTGGTAAACTGTATCGTGTTCAGTACTCTCGTGAATAAAGGCTGCTATTTGACTTTAAGACCGGGCTCTGTCCATTTCTATAAACTAAGGGTCATACAAATTCTTATGAATTGACAGAGTATTTCATTTTAATTGGGTATTAAAACAGAGCAATTCAATTCCTGCAACAATAACATTGTATGATTTTTAAGTAATTAATTTGCATTTTATTGCAAATATTTATTGAAATATTTAACTTTCACACATTAACAAGTCCAATACAGCAAATGAAAGATAAACATCTTGTTAATCTACCCATCATGTTGGATTTTTAAAATGTTTTACAGTGAAAACACAACATATATTTATGTTAGATCACCACCAAATCCAAAAAAACACACAGCCATTTTTCCCAGCCAAATATAGAGTCACAAAAGCAGAATTAGAAATAAAATGAATCACTAACCTTTGATAATCTTCATCAGATGACACTCATATGACATCATGTTACACAATACATTTATGTTTTGTTCGGTAATATGCATCTTTATATCCACAAATCTCGGTTTACATTGGCACCATTGTA
Source organism: Oncorhynchus masou masou (assembly GCF_036934945.1). Classification (NCBI taxonomy): domain Eukaryota; kingdom Metazoa; phylum Chordata; class Actinopteri; order Salmoniformes; family Salmonidae; genus Oncorhynchus; species Oncorhynchus masou. The sequence continues at coordinate 13,955,794 of NC_088214.1, forward strand.
ACAGTATAATTTTAAACCATCCCCTCGCCCATACCCGGGCGCGAACCAGGGACCCTCTGCACACATCAACAACTGACACCCACGAAGCATCGTTACCCATCGCAGAGCAAGGGGAACTACTACTTCAAGGTCTCAGAGCAAGTGACGTCACCGATTGAAACGCTATTTAGCGCGCACTGCTAACTAGGCAAGCCGTTTCACATCCGTTACACTCACCCCCCTTTTGACCTTCCTCCTTTTCCGCAGCAACCAGTGATCCGGGTCAACAGCATCAATGTAACAGTATAATTTTAAACCGTCCCCTCGCCCATACCCGGGCGCGAACCAGGGACCCTCTGCACACATCAACAACTGACACCCACGAAGGATCGAAGGATCCCACAAAAGCCGCGGCCCTTGCAGAGCAAGGGGAACTACTACTTCAAGGTCTCAGAGCAAGTGACATCACCGATTGAAACGCTATTTAGCGCGCACTGCTAACTAAGCTAGCCGTTTCACATCTGTTACACTATGTTCAGAAAGGCCTCCAAAATATCCGGAGTAATTACAGAGAGCTACGCCAGATAACAGAAATACCGTATAACGGAAACCTTATGATATATCCATTATGTCCTCTGAAGATGCATGCACAGAGGACTCTTGTATTGTGATGATGTGCAGTCAAGTAAACACTACTCTGAACTCTAATTCCACAACACATCTCATCTTGAGGTTACCATGACGCTAGCAGGGAGGGCCAGTATTGACTTGGGCCTCATTGTGTAGTGCTGCCACCTAATGTTTATCAACTATGAATCATACATAATAACACACAATGGAAACAGAGCGGTAGTGGGAGAGTCACACCTTCGCTGGTATTTCATGCATGAGAAAGCTCAATTCAAAAGCAGATAATTAAAACATGATTTGACCGGTAGTGTTTGTGTGATGATTACATGTCAGTGCTTTCACCACATCTCAGTCAGACCGTAAATTGATTTGTGTCTGAAATCCCCAAAATGTCTCCCTAAAAGCAACCTTGGATATCTAACAGACAGCCATTCTACGTCTCTGCCCTGTTCTCACCTGAAAACAACAACCGCTGTGTGGAAATATGTCCGATATCCACACTGCCCTAGACAATGGCATAGCCCCTGTATAATCACTACCGAGTCACAATGACACAAAGCCATATTTCCTGGAACAGAATAGGCAGAAGTGCATGTGTCCTTATATGGTGAAAAAAAGTGCAGTAACATCTCTAACCTACATGGTGATCCTACTAAAGAGGCTTTTAGAACCTCTATCCTTTCTTCCAGAGAGGGAGAAAATATGAAGTATGGTTTTTGCTTGTGGTAAATATTGAAGGCTTATCAACTCCAGTTCTTGAGGGCCACAAATTCTGTTGGTTTGGATTCATCCCTGGCACTAAATTGATCAACGAATGGTAAGTCAAGGATAAAGCAGACGCCGCACCCCTCAGGAATCAGAGCGAAGACCCCATGCTTTATCCCTGAATCTGGTGTAACAATATTCTTGCCATATAACAAGCCAACTCAATTGTGTAAACCTCTCTCCTTTTCTAGATCACAGCAGCAGCCTTATACAGTCAACTGATTGTACCTCCACTCACAGTGGGCCATTGTCAGTCTGGCAGATTTGAGTCTGGGCTTACGTTCATTAATGGGGTCGGATGTGAATGACATTTGTATGAGCACCAGCGGACATATTAAAGGGGACAGGATATGGACCTGTGGTGGCTAAGGCTTATTCAGCATTTTCTATTTGTTCTCTTTGTTGTGAAAACCCCACTAGACACACATCTATAGACAGATAATGCATTTCCTTTCGAGGAAAAACAGTTATGTTGATGACACTGTATAAAGATTGTTTTTAAACAATGCCATGTTCAGAGAGGTAATCGTACAGATCGGTGCACATGAATTATAAACAGGTGATTATTATCGTTTTAAGATAGCAACTATGGACGCTACATCAATTTTACTTGACTAATAAATGAATGATATACAGTACCAGTCAAAAGTTGACACCTACTAATGCAAGGGGTTGTCTTTATTTTTACTATTTTCTACACTGTAGAATAATAGTGAAGACATCAACACTATGAAATAACACTTATTTAGTAAACAAAAAAGGTTAAACAAATCAAAATACATTTTAGATCTGAGATTCTTCAAAGTAGCCGTCCTTTGGCTTGATGACAGCTTTGCACACTCTTGGCATGTGTCCAAACATTTGACTGATACGGTGGACCCATTGATTATTGAAGAATATCATTTATAAATGCCTCATGATCTTAGTTCAACTGTCCTAGCCCAATAGAACCCCAAATATCAGCTTGTTTTACTCCAATTGTTTTACTCCAATGTTTGTAAACAACATAAACGGTATAGCATCAAAATATTTTTAGAACTATACATTTGATATTATGGATGGTCTGTCCTTGCATCCATAGCTCTGTCTATTATTTTCAGCCCTTATTATTTTCAGTCTTTGGCTATGCCGGATTAAGTGATATGACATGCTATTCTATAAAATAATTTCTCCGTAATTAATATTACCTGATTGAGCTAATCATGTAAATGTAATTAACTAGAGAGTCGGGGCACCACAAAATAATATTTATAGAGCTGTTATCTTCTGAATAAACTCTTAAAGACTTAGTAATATTTTACATCAATAGCAGTCAATATTAATCGTCATCTTAATTCAGTCTCATCTGAAAGTTGTAAATTCTTGGTTATCTGCACGAACCCTGGCTAACAAGTTGAATCAGCAATACAAAATTGCGTTTAATTATTTATTTACTAAATACCTAACTAATCACACAGAATTACACATACACATATTTAAAGCATAACTTGATTACAAATTACATCATAAAGGAAAACGTCCGTAGCGGGCGGAACAGATATGACAGCTTGTTACACAAAAGAAAAGGGGCTGGGATTGAGTGAAGGAGCGGGAAGACTGAGGAACAAAGGGCGAAGCTGTGCTATCGTAAAATACAGTATCTTATGCATTCTAAATTACCGCCCATTTGGAAAATGAAAATGCAATAAATATTTACTCTGAGCTGTGCTTCGGTAGGTTGGTGGTAGATGGAAGGCCGTTTTTCCCAACCAAGTCCTTTGAAGAATGTCTCTGTTTGTCAATTAGATATGTTGTAGTAACGTCGTTGTGTGATAGACAGGATACTCTGTCTGTTCCTTCCTAATCCTCGTTTGCAGCGGCTGTTGCTAACTCAACAGCAAGGAGGTATCACACTTCTGTAGTGAATAAGAGTTCATACCATTTGCAAACAAAGCTCCGGCTGATGTTGGCTTCGTTCTGTAGTTATTATCTGAACCAATCTGACATCGGACCGTCATCCCCACATCCTCGGAACAGGAGGTTATATTGTTGTCAAGGGCTTTTATAGGAAGGTTAAAGGAGGGCCCATGTTCCTTCACAGGGGCGGGCCACTGATTGAGCATCTTATGAAAACCCAAATCTCACATTTTAGAACTGGGGGGGCCATACACGTTCCGGGGTATACGCCTTTCAACCCTAAGGGCTATAAAACTGGGGGGGCCATACACGTTCCGGGGTATAATTTAATTTTCAACACTTCAATGCAGAGTATGTAGCTCTGTGTCAGGACGGACGTCAGGTCCCTGCTAAGGCTTTCCAACCGCAATTTAATAACAACATATCTGTGCGAGAATTTTACAATCTATTCCTGGATACCGGGAGGCATCTAAAAGATCTCTCTTTACCTATTGACAGAAATGATTTTGCAGAGGGTTACACAATGTATGCTTTCAATTTATCCCCTGATGATGACACCTCAGGAAATGTTTCGGTGGTGTCCCAAGGTAACCTCAGGCTGGAAATGCGTTTCCGTACACCTTTAGCCTGTACCGTTAGCATGATTGTTTATGCATGCTCTGATTCAATCTTGGAGGTGAATAGCCGAAGACAGGTTTTAGCAGATTATTATTAAGGATCGTTGAGCAAAGACATGAATACCCAAGAGTTGGAAGGGCTCTTGGGCCGACTGATTGGAAAATGGAGAAATGGATGGGGCGGCCGGCCATGTTTATTGTCAATACCCATCCTAAACACATGCCTGGTGAACATTGGCTAGCTGTGACATTAGAAGAGGAAGGAGGAAGAAAAATCTCAACTGTTTTTGATTCCTATGGCTTTCCCCCCGGTTTTCACATTTCCCCAAATCTATTAAAGAATTTCTGACCAAAAACTGCTCAAAGATATACTACAACATCAAACAAGTGCAAGATAACCGTTCCACTACATGCGGTCAACACTGTATTCTACCTAAGCCAAAGAGCCCGGGGAGTTTCTTTTGAAGATGTTATGTCTCTTTATAAGGATGATTTAAGAAGTAATGATAACGCTGTAGCTTGTTTTGTTAGAAAATATCAAAAGTGTTCAAATGTGTATCCTTTAAGAACGTGTAATCAAGGCGTATGCCCACGCCAAATGTTTCAAGAATGCCACAAATGTTAAATTGCTTATTTTTTCAAATAAAAATGTATTGAATTTAATCATAGTCATTCAAAAGTCATTCAAAAGTCTAACCACCCAGAGAAATCAGGATAAGGGAAAGGTCCGGAGGCGTTCAGGGGTGTAAATGGGTTATCGTCATTCATTTCATAAGGATGCGGGGGTTTTGAGGCATCTTTAGGGGTGCTGTATCTCATTGAAGGTTTGTGTTTTAAAGAGTGAATCTGTTGACGAAGCTTATAGTTGGGTACCCCCGAGAGGGGAATGTTGAGGATGGCCAGGGCCTTAAGAAACTGACGCCACCCTGGAGGTCTTCTGTCATCAGCAACCTTGTGGGCCGATGTGGTACTTTTAAGCAAGTCAAGCATATGTGAACCCTTGACAACAGAGCCCTGAAGGATAAACTCTCCTTTGTCGTTCCAAGTAGCGGCCCCATTTGAGTCTTTTATCTTGTTCATAATGTAGATAACATTTTTCCTGTTATGTGCTGGAACATGGGTTAACAAGTCATGCATAACTTTATCTTCAACAGGCATCTGATCTTCAGACAGTAAGCTCACAGGTACAGGCATTACAGGGGCTTGGCTCTCACTATGCTTGTCATCTTTTAAAGGGTCCTGTAGGGAAATAGTTAAATGGCCTGTCTCTCTCTCCCCTTGTTTCACCAAGGACAAATACCTTTGCAAGAGGTTTGTGTATTTTTGGACCTTATCATTGGGGTTCAATCCTTTTTGATTCAAAATATCCTTCATGGCCGTATCCAAATCATATTCCGCTGTTTGTCTGATATTTTCAGGCCCTGCACTTGTTTTTGAAGTCTATCCAACTCTTGTTGTGGCACCAGATACATTTTATTGGCCATCACCCTATGTGTTCAACCCCCACGTCTGGCAGCAATAAGGCTGGTGATGAAGGGCACGGCTATACTTAGTAAAGGTAGAATAAAACCGCCAGACTGTTGTATGCTATGTCGTTTCTTTTGAAGACTGACCCGTTTATTGGCAAAGAGTTTGATCGCGGTCTTTTGTCTCTTTAATTTTTTCAATTGTGTCAGGGTGAGTGGAATGCGTCCTTTGAGAAGATTCAAAGCAATCTCACATAGGGATAATATGAGATCTGAAGAACAGTGACCCAAGATGGCCTTCCGTTCATTAGATGTAGCCCCAACTAGGCTTCTCAAGAGGGGCAGGTTTCTTTTTAAACGCAGAGACATAGCGGTTACTTTTTAGGAATGTACGCAGCCGGCCACTCCCACGGGAACAGACCTGTTCGTAGCCTCAGGTGTTCTGGAGTATTTGCTTTTAAATCCACGATTAAATAAGAAAATGGCGCTTTGGTAGCGTCCTCATAGCTCTCCATAAAGTAGGATTTCCTTCCCGGGTACATCTGCTAAGCTAGAGTGTTAATTTGTAGTTTGTCTCTAGGGTTTTTGAACAAAACCATGTAATTGGCGTTAAAACTGATGGTGCGACTATTTTTACCTTGGTGAAACACATTCTGCACCAAGTAAAGCACGGACAGGTTTCTATGCTGAGTATATTGGGTAAACGCTCGGGCAATTTCGGGATGTTCGCTACCTGCAAATAGCATATTGTCCAAAACCAGCAGATTGTTTTTATGAGGAGGTAAAAGTTCATCATCAGACAGGGAATCAGGTATTCCTTCAACAAACTTGATTGAAGATGATAACAAGAATAACACCACACAACATTATCAGGCTTGTTCAGAATTCTCTAAAATACTTTTTACAAAACAAGTTTTACCACTATTCGAAGGCCCTGCGATTAAGGCCGAAAATGGTAGTTGCAACCGGGGGTCAAAACCGTTTACAGCAGTCATTATATCTTAAGCTTTAAGACACCCTGTAGCTTGTAGCATAAGTCAGTAGCCAAAGGGACAATGTGGTTCAGTCAGGCAAAAGCAGTCTTTGTCATAGACACCGCTGAATCTTTTAGTAAGTGGGGCCTTCCTCAGATGGAAGCCCTTTTTTATCCCTAACAATCTTTTTTGTAGGAGCCCAAAATCTCCAAGTCACTATTCATGTCATTTAGAAACCCCTCGACCAAGTGTGTGATTAATTCCAAGTTTTACACGCGGGGCATTTTCATAGTTTTGAGTCACGACTGACACACTGCGGCATGTGGCATATGTCAGTAGCCAAAGGGCAATGTGGTCCCGTCAGGCAAAAGCAGTCTCTTGTCGTAGACTACCCAGAATCTTTTAGTGAGTGGGGCATTCCTCAGATGGAAGCCCTTTTCATCCCTAACAATCTGTTTGTAGGAGCTCAAAATCTCCAAGTCACTATTCCTGTCATTTAGGAACCCCTCGACCAAGCGTGTGATTGATTCCAAGTTTACACGCTGGGCATTTTCGTAGTTTTGAGTCACGCCTTTGGCTTTCAACACCACATGATTCTTTTTAGTCCTAAATGCATAGCTTTTGGGACCACAGGAGGACCATTCTGTGATATGGTCACCCTCTTCGAGTTCACTCGTTAAGCCACCCAGATAGTTGCTGAGTGGGGGGCTCCAATCCCCCTGTTTGCTTACATAGACCACAGAGTCTGTGTCGTGGTAAAGAACCCGCCTCTGAAGCTGCTCCATGAGCTTGTACAGTTCAAGTCGGCCATAGGCCGTGGTAAATGCTGCAAGGAACACATTTACATTACCCGGGGGTAGAACCCACTTCTTGTTACGTCGCCATTGCACCAAGGCAATGTCTTGACTCAAGAATGAAAAATGTGAAATTTCGTATTGGTCCGAAAAAACTAATTCCCAAAATTCTTCAGGGTCTTTAATAATCGACATTGTTAGCATATTACACCTCTGTGCTAATTTGCCCCAAAGTGAATTTAAGTACAATTGACATATTTCGTTTGGTTTTGTTGACCTCTATTCTGTCAGGGTCAAGAAGGATGCCTTCTCTGTCATGATAGTCTTGAATGTACCTGTCTTTGCTCTCTTGATCTGTGACCGATGCAAGATAGCCTGAAGCCATTTGCTTGCATCTCAAGAAGGTCTTAATGTACTCTTTAAAAAGAGTGTCTGATTTCTTGGAAAAGTTCCATACTTCAAAGATTTTGGCCACACGATACCCCATCTCTAAAGCCTTAGAGAATTCAACTGTGACCCACACCCCGGTCAGGGCCCTTTCTTGATCGGAGTGATCACATGGGGTTTGTTGTTTGTTTTCACTGCAGGTGCGACAAAGGGGAAAGAAAAGTTTTCCTTGAGGGCCCCTGTAAGGCAACACTGGTATAAACAAACCCCTAGGAGGGTAGACTGTTGCTTTGATCAGACCAAAATAGTTTTGAGGTAAGTCAAAATCATGATGAATAATTTCCGGATGCCCCATAGGATAGCATGAGGAACTCATTACATGAGGATAAAGTGATGTAAAATCTACATAGCCTATTGTCTCGTCAGGTTGCGCTACATACCGCAATGTCAAAGCATTGGTACGGCCGCGATACAAGGCCTGTCGGGGGTCCAGGGGTTCTGGGGTGTCATAGCTGGAAAGCAAGGCTCGAACATGAGGATCAGACTTTTTGAGGGCGGTCCATTCGTGCTCCCACAAACCACCACTTTTAGACCGTAAGTAGCCTGTAAAGAATACAATTTGTCTTGAAACTCTTGGCACATTTCCCCAAAAGTCTTTTGGGTTAGGACACACATGGTCTGGGGCACAAAGCAAGATTTGCAACCATGGAAGAAACAACCGTTGTACTCATACACTGTCTCAACCCCGTCAATCTGGGTGTAGCCATCTACATAGTAAGAGCCAAATGCCTTCTCCCCCCTATTCAAAGCATGTTGAATAAAAATGTCTTTATCCTGTGGCATATACTCCAACCATTGAATGGACCCACTAGAGTATGACTTGAATTGTTGTCGGTAGTTGTCAGGCGAGGGGATAGCTATAGAGGCTGTAGGCAGATAGTGTGTACGATAGGTTTTCATGCACGCCGATGCAATAGTTGTACAACTCCAGGGGTCAATGCCTGCATCTTTGATTACCTCTTCTCTGAATCTGAGGCATCCTTCACGAAGTATAACCACATCATTGTCACAGTATGATTCCATCTCTTTATGGAAATCAAAGGTGCCATGTCTTACTGTCTCGTACCTTTTTATGAATCTCTCACGCTCTTTGGGAGACATTTGATCACACCCGTACATTTCTGGGCTGGGATATGATCCGACATAATGTAGATTCTCCTCAGATGTGAAGAAGTGGGGGAACCAGCCTTTCACAGAGTTTTCAAAACCCAAGGCCTCTGGCATTTGAGCCAATCGCATGGGTAAAAAGCTTAAGCTGCCAATGTGCAGTATCGCTGGTTGAAGGCTGGGTCTACAAAACACAAGATTTCACTACCTTGAGCTATGACCCTGGGTGCCACGCCTTGCTGTATCAATGGGTTCAGAAGCAGGTAAGAGTCGTAGGCTCTAGCATTGTGGGCTATAAACGTGAAGTTTCTGTACTGTGGCTTTCTAAAATGTTTTAGAAAGAGTAGTGCACAATTGGATCCTTCTGCAGACCACTTTTCCCCCTTGAATGTCATGGTAGATACAAAAATAGGCAAATGATCCCCCGATTGCTGATTTGTCTCAAAATTATAGAACACATATTTCTCTGAATGTTCATCTTCAGCCAAGGGCTGAATATAACACTCGTGTGGCACTTCTTGAACCACTTCAGCGTCTCTGCTTTTCAAAGGCCCTTTACAGATTGGACAATGTATGATTCCACACACATGCGGTTTAGGGCTATCTATTTTAAGGTTGTAATTGCAATGACATTTTGGGCATTTCTTGTTAATGGCACAAATGCTTACAGATTTACATGCCTTGGGGTGCCATGTTTCAATTTTGTGTTTTTCATAACAGTAGGTCGAACGACATGTGCGGTGGCAATCCTCACAGGGTGTCAAATTTAAGGGTTGCATTGTGCAATCTCCATCCTGACATACTGAACAGTTATAACGGTACGAGTGCCCCCCCCTTTCGGGTGTAGCCGGTATGGCAGGATGGACACATATGGGGCGCCTATGAACGCCGTGATGTTGGTAACAGCGTAGTAATGTTCGTTTTGCACATAAAAGTACAGAATCTGAGGGTGCGGTTGGGGGGTGTTTTGGAACTTCAAGAGAGCTGCATTAGCTCTACTGTGGTACAAAACCACAATCTTGATATTCAGAAAGTTTTCAAATTTGACTATGTCCGAGAAAGCCACAGCCTCCTGTATACCGAGACCCACGGCCGTTTGGATCTCACTAGCCTTTTGCAATGCCGTCAGATCAGTACATCCAGGGTTAAGTAAATGCGCTAGCCCTATTGCAAAACATAGCTTATTATCGGGATTGTGAACGTTTATGAGGTAGGCCCTTTTATTGCTTATGATTTCTGACTGCATTAGGCTATCAAGCTTCCTTCTCTGTCCACCACCACCCTGAGGTTGACATATTATTTGCACTACAAGCTCGAGGGTCCAATCTACTATGACGGCTAAATTTGACTGAACACGGCGGTCTAGCAGCGTGGTAAATTGTTCAAGATCTGCTTCGCCATTGGGTAAAATAAGAGATACTGTGTTATGCAGGCTATCTCCACAAATTTCCAACTGTAAGACATCACGTGGTTCGCCATAATCTCTTGCCGTCTCTAACAGATCGTTCAGAGTGTTCATTATCATCATGTAAAATACCGCATAGTCAAGATTCTGATTCACCCATAGGAAATTGAAAAACTGTCGAATCTCTGTATTGTTGAATTTATTCCGGTACACAACCCGGACACGTCTATCAATACCATCTCCCTCCAGATTTATTAGACAATTTTCCAATTCCCCAAAAACATCTTGTGGCGTTTCAGACTCTACGGACCTGGGCGTTACTGGTTGGTCTATCGCTGTTGGGGTGGCAGGGGCCGAAAATGTCTGACTCTCGTTCAACCTATTAATTAAGGTTATGATGGCTTCGGGAATCTGTGATAACAGGTTTTCATCGGGCGTCCCCGACTCATTCATACGATTAATCATTTCTAGGAGTTCGGCTGGAATCTGGGTTAATATGCTTTCATCGGACGTCCCTGACTCGTTCCTACATTTAATAATTTCTAGGAGTTCTGGCGGTATCTGTGCTAAGAGGCTTTCAACTGTCTCACCTTGTTCCTGTAGTTCTGCCATTTGGATAATTAAGGATGTGCGTTTTTGGGTATTTCTGGAATGATAGGTGTTACATGTATGATTTTAACGTCTGTATTTGCGTTTTTTAATCGGTTTGCTGTTTAACATGCATGGAATTGTTCTATGCCAGAATAACATATCGTCTCTGTACTGTCTCTCAATTAAAACACCCAGTCGTTTGTATAGCAAAACATTCCTCGATTTCAAAGCCCTGGAAAATAATGTGAAAAAATCTGGTTTTTGTGAAAATGTTGCGTGCTAAATGCTACTCAAAATGCTAAGCTAGCTTAGCATACTCTTACACAAATTAGTGAATTGCTATGGTTCAAAAGCATATTTTGAAAATCTGAGATGACAGTGTTGTTAAGAAAAGGCTAAGCTTGAGAGTAGGCGCATTATTTTCATTTTATTTGCGATTTTCAGAAATCGTTAACGTTGCGTTATGCTAATGAGCCTGAGGCTTTAGTCACGATCCCGGATCCGGGATGGGGAGTTTCAAGAAGTTAATATACCTCGGCTTTTTTGGCGCTGGCTGTTCTGACGAATCGCCGAAACCGGGGGTGTGTGACTTTTTTCATCTAGCGTTCCCGATTCTGCAGGGCCTGTCTCCTGGCAGTCTGATAAAACATTATTTGTCATTGTTTTAACATATTCTATCAAAAGAGGTATATCTAATAAAAATAGGTATAACTAATAACAAAATGTATAATGGTCTCATAACGTGTCCCTGGAGCGCCTGCTCGTGAAGCCGCAAGTTCCCTGCCCAACAGTATTTTTCGGGTGGCGTGGAATCTGAGCAATGTACTTGGGCCACAGTTGTTCGTTGCCTGTTGGGGTCTGGTATATGTCGTGAGGGGGTGGAGGTTCCCGGGATTCGCGGGGAGTTTGAAAAAACGTTTTGCATCCAAGCCAATTGCATCCAAGCCACCCGATGTGTCCGATGTCCATAACGAATCCTCTATCACTCTTTGCTGTATGTCGGCTGTAAATACATATAATAGCTTTTAAAATAGTACACACTATTTTTTATTTTTATATATAAATATTGTTGTGTATGTGTTTAATTATAAGGACTTACAGCGAAAAAATTATGATGGTGATTGACTGCCGGGTTTTTGAGACTGAAAATCCCCCTCATATTGTTCCAGATCCGTTAAACCTCGTAAAAGCTGCGTAAATGTTTGGGATCCTAACAAACGTTAGACAATATTAATCGTTATATGCTATATATACACTTTTTAAACATATATTGGCATTTGGCCTGAAATACACAAATAACTCGGGTTTAATATTACAATAATATCCCGATAATATTCAAACAAATCTTAAAATATTTTTTTCACTTACTGACCTCCAGAAATATCCATTAGGAGAGATTCACTTATTCAGAATATATTTTTTAATCTGTCCGGGCAGCTAAATATTCGGGCCTGTGGGTTTGCGCTAAAGATGTGCTAACAGTGTTAAAAATAGATGCTCCACGTTCTGTACCTAACTTGCGAAAGTACGGAATGAGTTTGCATTGAGATATCCTGTATGCAACCCCCCTGTATGTTTGGTTTAGAGAACCATGGCGGTGAATTCAAAGAGACATTCTGTCTACAAACGGGTTGGTGGGGTACCGGGCGTTGATTAGATATCAGTGTTTAACCCCGGGCGGTCGGCAGATATCTGGACATGCCATATGCCTAATAGTGCAAACCTTGGTTTCAAACGATTCTCTACAGATAGAATGGGGCTCCATGCTTGGGCCCCCTATTGAACACACACACTTTTGTTTCTGTAACGCACACACACACAAACTCCTGCTGCTCCGTCACACGGGCACTCACGCACCCCCCCTGATTTTCCATGTCTTTTTCCTTCGCGACAGAGCTGGGTGATGATGTGAAATACATTTTACCATCGTTAAGGGGTGAGATACCGTTTTTAAATTCCTTTTATTGAATTCCAAAATATTTTGTACAACCTTTAAGACACGTTTGAATTAATTAACATATTTGAATAATATTTAAACATGCATCAAGAGTGTTTTATGTAAAAAACCTTGGAGGCCTGCAGTTGTACATTATTACAAACTTTAATAACCCGTAATGTTCATAACATACCATTGTAGGAATAGACTATAAAATAATACATGTTTTTTCAGATATTACAGTTGTCTGCAACAGACCCTAGCGTGAGAGAAAAGACCGCTTCCCCTTTCGTTAAATGGTGAGAGCCCTTTTCAAAAACAATGATCTAATTCTGAATATTTAGTGCATACATTTTAACACACGTTATAATTCAGCATGTTGGACTATTTCTTACAGATAAAGGGTCCGGTTAGCCCTGACCATTATCCGTTTCCAATTCCCCATCACAAAGTCTTTTGCCCGCTCCATCGAAGCTCCGGACGTCTTCACTCCAGGGAAAGATCCGCCTTCGGCCTTGTGGGTCCTGGGTATGTCTCAACGATAACCTCGGCCATCGGCGTAATTGTTCACGATTTTTGAAAAGACTGTCCAGCTTATTCATCAGTGTTCGAAAAATATGGTAATCGCGCCATTTAAAACTAAACATTGGTATAAAGAAGTTTACATCCTTGCATGCTTTGGAAGATACATATGAACTGACAGTTTTCTGACAGTTTTGCACTATCAAATTGTTCACATGCTAAAATTGTCACTCGGGAGTCCGGGGTATACGCCATTGAAGCGACTCTTAGGGCCATCAGATCATTTTGTCCGCAGACCTGTTCTTCCAATGCATATCCGGGTAGACTTGAAGCACTCAGGGCCTGTTCAATTTGACACAGCGCGAGTCTTATTTTAAGCCATTCTCTCATCCTTAGCCCTGGAGAAAAACTCTTGGGTTCTGCCCTATAAAAGGGTTTGGACAAGCTGTCTGTGAATATCTTAACTGTAGATTCCTCAGGTCGGAATATGTAAGAAATATGCCCCTCACTCGTACACAAAAATCCTTTAAAACATTCTGGAGCTTCACGCAAAACATCCTCCAGGCTTTTGTCATTGGATTCCTGACATGAGATGCAGAGCACCCCGAGAATTGGCCTTGGAGACATATTTTCTATGTTTAATATTCTGGCCTTTATTTAAAAAAAATTGCAGGCCTTGTTCTGGATATTTTTAATGCATATGTCACAGCCAATACCCCAGGACATTCCTGCTTCATCAGATAACAGCCATAAGGGCAATAAAACTGGGGGTGGGGGACATACACGTTCCAAAAGTTCAAACACTCAACCCCCCCAGTTCAACCAGGCCCCTAGACATCAATCACCATGACGACTTCAAAGGATGCCATATAGATATAAAATAACACACACCTCTAACACGTGACCACAGGAACAGGATGGACGGGGCCGGAGGCCCATATTTGGACATGCACACGTCATCATGACGCAGGGTCATAAATCAATTACTTTGACGCGTGCCGTCTACTTTAATCTCTCTCACATTTCATCCCATCATGAATAATTTCATATTCAAACATTTAAATTGAACAACAATTCCATGTGAATCCGATAACTCCAATGTGTAGACTTTCCACTGTAGAGTTTATGTCATCTTATCATTGATGAGAATGTCTCAGATGACAACCGTACTGACATCTATATTCATTAAGTACCACCGCATATGTTCAATTGTTCGGATTACCAGAATATAGTTCATTTCCCCCCACCTTCTGATGTTCCCAGAATCTCTATGTTATGGCAGCAGTTATTGTAGTAGAATGTCCTTTGACTAGCGGTACTTTAACTTGAGTACCGCAAATACTCTAATCACCTCAGCTCTCATAGAAGCCTTATGTTCCACATAGGAATGAAGAGGCCTGAGAAAGTTATGACAAAAATGGTTTACTGGTGATCTTTACAATGTACCCTAGTGAACGGTAAGTGGGGTCGACCTGCTTTCACAAGCTACCAGTTCTGCTAACCATCATTGATTATCATCACCCAAAGACAGAAACTTCCAAAGTAGTCTAATAAAAAACTGTTCTGATTCAGATTACAATTACCTATAGTGAGATGTCAATCACTTCCAAGTTGAGTACTTAGAATATGGCAGGAGCAATGCACTACAAAGAAACAGGTGTAGGATCTTCATTTGATCACTATTTTTCAGGAAATGCACACTTGTAGTGTATTTGAGGATTAAGAAGGCTTCTAAATTTAACAATTTACACTTTAAAATGCCAGACTTGATTTGCCTCTCTACCTCTCTCCCACTCCCCTGTCCTCCATCTCTACCATTCTCTGTGCCGGAATACACCTGCATGAATACTAAACACAACAGAATAATCAACACACTGAGGCCCAGGCTTTAGTTGCGCAGCGAGTCTAGCACTCGTCTCAGCACAGCAGGATAGATGGATCAGGGTGCCTTCAGCTGCTCACCCTTTCTCTCCTACAGTTACACAAAAACTGTTCCTTCGCAGATGTGTCTTTAAACTGGTTAGAGTATCTCTGGGAAGCAGTCTGGGAAACCGCTATAGACCATTAGTCATCTAAACAACAGCAAGAACTGCAAGAGGGGCTCTGGAAAGGACACAAGTGTGGAGAGGCATCTCATCTCTCCTCCACCCACTAAATGAGTTGAGGAGTCAGAGCACACGCTTCCCATCATTGTACCTGCTTATACAATTGTCTTGAGAGATGGACAGAGAGCTGCTTATAATTAGTCTTTCATCCCTTAAAGTTTCAAGTTATTATCATGTGTACAAGTACAGTGAAAATTGGTGTGTGTGTGTGTGTGAACACAGTGAAATCATAGCATTCTTAGATAGATGATTGCTCTGGAGCTCCCTGGGGGAGTCCCAACTCCCTACCCAATATGGTGTATCTAGTCCCCAACCCCTACCCCTTAGACCAGGCCTGGTCAATTATTTTCCATGGAGGGCCACATTAGAATATATTTTTGCCATCATGGGCCAGAATCTTATTACAGGATTATACATCGTGTGTATGACTGTGTTGACAGATATATCTACTGTAAATCATGTCCAGATATGCTACTTATTTAACTTTTTAACATGCACAGAAATAAACCACATCCATATTCTCCTTTTGGTAGGTAATTTCATTATTAAACATGCACGGAGGGAAAGGTACACTGTGCATTCAGCACCACGGACAGAACTCTGGTTAACGGGTAGTTATGCACAAAAACACAAGAAAGAGAGAGAGCTCAACATTACATTTAAACTACTCAATCAGTGTGAGGAGTGAAGTCGGATTGGCATTGACTAGAGCAGGGAAGTCAGATATAGTTACTGACGTCGCTATGCACAAGATTGCTGAGAGTCAGTAAGAGATGATCTGTGCCTTGACTTGTAATATTTCATCACTGAAAATGTCTGTTCACATACATAGGTTGACCCAAACAGTACAAACATCTTCTGAGCATGACTCCTAATCTTTGGAAAGTTTTGTTCATCGAGAGATGCACGGAACCTCTTCAGTGACATTGTTTTGAATAGTTCTCCAATCACTGCATCAGACTGAAGATCGATAAGTTGCAGGTCAGTGAGAGCGCTATCTACATTGACGGTGAACGGAGAGGAAACCAACAGCATGTCATTTTCCAAAACTTTGAAATCCTCAAAACAACGAGAAAACCCACCATTCAAAGCAGCAGTGATGTATACTTCTCCCGCTGGTCATCTGATAGGGAACAGACTAGTAGTGTTGGAAGGTGGGTGAGATTGTTGGCTTCTACTTGGTGGGTCAGGAGGATCCCTTGAAGGCTTTAACAAGGCTGTACATCTGATGTGCAAAAAGGCCCTTCCCTTGTAGTTTGGAATTCAGTTAATTCATGAGGGCCATGATGTCCACTGTGAATGCAAAATCAGACAACCATTCTTTATCTTGCAGTTGAGGGAAATCCAAATATTTTCCTTCCATTTAAAAAAAACTCAATCTCTGACTTCAGGGCCCACACACTTTTAAGCACCTTCCCCAAACTCAGCCATCTGTGTGGTGGGGGAGATCTGCATGACCCGACTCTGTCTCTTCCAGCAGTGAGACAAACTGCCTGTGCTTTAAAGATTTTTACTCTTATGACGTTTACCACTTTAGTAACTGTATCCACAACATGGCTCATTTTCAGAAACACATTTTCAGAGCACCTCCTGATGAATAATGCAATGCAGGAAAATACTTTTCTGATCTGGGTTCAGCTCAGCTACTTGATCTTGTATCCTTTTCAAAAGGCCAACATTTTGTCCTGTCAAGTTTGGTCACCCATCAGTGGTCACACTGGATAACCTTTCAAAACACAATCCCAGCTTTGCCACACACTTATTATCCTCCTCCAATAAATATTTCCCTGTGGTTGTGCCCTTCATTGACTGCACTGAATACTCTAGATGCAGTTGCACCCCTAAAAATTAAAAACATTTATCATAAGAAACTAGCTCCCTGGTACACAGAAAATACCCGAGCTCTGAAGCAAGCTTCCAGAAAATTGGAACGGAAATGGCACCACACCAAACTGGAAGTCTTCCGACTAGCTTGGAAAGACAGTACTGTGCAGTACCGAAGATCCCTTACTGCTGCTCGATCATTCTATTTTTCTAACTTAATTGAGGAAAATAAGAACAATCCGAAATTCCTTTTTGATACTGTCGCAAAGCTAACTAAAAAGCAGCATTCCCCAAGAGAGGATGGCTTTCACTTCAGCAGTGATAAATTCATGAACGTCTTTGAGGAAAAAATCATGATTATTAGAAAGCAAATTACGGACTCCTCTTTAAATCTGCGTTTTCCTTCAAAGCTCAGTTGTCCTGAGTCTGCACAACTCTGCCAGGACCTAGGATCAAGAGACGCTCAAGTGTTTTAGTACTATATCTCTTGACACAATGATGAAAATAATCATGGCCTCTAAACCTTCAAGCTGCATACTGGACCCTATTCCAACTAAACTACTGAAAGAGCTGCTTCCTGTGCTTGGCCCTCCTATGTTGAACATAATAAACGGCTCTCTATCCACCGGATGCGTACCAAACTCACTAAAAGTGGCAGTAATAAAGCCTCTCTTGAAAAAGCCAAACCTTGACCCAGAAAATATAAAAAAACTATCGGCCTATATCGAATCTTCCATTCCTCTCAAAAATTTTAGAAAAGGCTGTTGCGCAGCAACTCACTGCCTTCCTGAAGACAAACAATGTATACAAAATGCTTCAGTCTGGTTTTAGACCCCATCATAGCACTGAGAATGCACTTGTGAAGGTGGTAAATTACCTTTTAATGCTCCTAGACCTTAGTGCTGCTTTTGATACCATCGATCACCACATTCTTTTGGAGAGATTGGAAACCCAAATTGGTCTACATGGACAAGTTCTGGCCTGGTTTAGATCTTATCTCTCAGAAAGATATCAGTTTGTCTCTGTGAATGGTTTGTCCTCTGACAAATCAATTGTAAATTTCGGTGTTCCTCAAGGTTCCGTTTTAGGACCACTATTGTTTTCACTATATATTTTACCTCTTGGGGATGTCATTCAAAAACATAATGTTAACTTTCACTGCTATGCGGATGACACACAGCTGTACATTTCAATGAAACATGGTGAAGCCCCAAAATTGCCCTCGCTAGAAGCATGTGTTTCAGACATAAGGAAGTGTATGGCTGCAAACTTTCTACTTTTAAACTCAGACAAAACAGAGATGCTTGTTCTAGGTCCCAAGAAACAAAGAGATCTTCTGTTGAATCTGACAATTAATCTTAATGGTTGTACAGTCGTCTCAAATAAAATTGTGAAGGACCAAGGCGTTACTCTGGACGCTGATCTCTCTTTTGAAGAACATATCAAGACCATGTCAAGGACAGCTTTTTTCCATCTATGTAACATGGCAAAAATCAGAAACTTTCTGTCCAAAAATGATGCAGAAAAATGTATCCATGCTTTTGTCACTTCTAGGTTAGACTACTGCAATGCTCTACTTTCCGGCTACCCGGATAAAGCACTAAATAAACTTCAGTTAGTGCTAAATATGGCCGCTAGAATCCTGACTAGAACCAAAAAATGTGATCATATTACTCCAGTGCTAGCCTCCCTACACTGGCTTCCTGTCAAGGCAAGGGCTGATTTCAAGGTTTTACTGCTAAACTACAAAGCATTACATGGGCTTGCTCCTACCTATCTCTCTGATTTGGTCCTGCCGTACATACCTACACGTACGCTACGGGCACAAGACGCGGGCCTCCTAATTGTCCCTAGAATTTCTAAGCAAACAGCTGAAGGCAGGGCTTTCTCCTATAGAGCTCCATTTTTATGGAACGGTCTGCCTATCCATATAAGAGACGCAAACTCGGTCTCAACATTTAAGTCTTTACTGAAGACTCATCTCTTCAGTGGATCATCTGATTGAGTGTAGTCTGGCCCAGGAGTGGGAAGGTGAACGGAAAGGCTCTGGAGCAACGAACCGCCCTTGCTGTCTCTGCCTGGCCGTTTCCCCTCTTTCCACTGGGATTAACCCTATTACAGGGGCTGAGTCACTGGCTTACTGGGGCTCTTTCATACCGTCCCTGGAAGGGGTGCGTCACCTGAGTGGGTTGAGTCACTGATGTGATCTTCCTGTCTGGGTTGGCGCCCCCCCTTGGGTTGTGCCATGGCGGAGATCTTTGTGGGCTATACTCGGCCTTGTCTTAGGATGGTAAGTTGGTGGTTGAAGATATCCCTCTAGTTGTGTGGGGGCTGTGCTTTGGCAAAGTGGGTGGGGTTATATCCTTCCTGTTTGGCCCTGTCCAGGGGTGTCCTCGGATGGGGCCACAGTTTATCCTGACCCCTCCTGTCACAGCCTCCAGTATTTATGCTGCAGTAGTTTATGTGTCGGGGGGCTAGGGTCAGTTTGTTATATCTGGAGTACTTCTCCTGTCCTATTCGGTGTCCTGTGTGAATTTAAGTGTGCTCTCTCTAACTCTCTCTTTCTCTCTTTCATTCTCTCTCTCGGAGAGCCTGAGCCCTAGGACCATGCCTCAGGACTACCTGACATGATGACTCCTTGCTGTCCCAGTCCACCTGGCCGTGCTGCTGCTCCAGTTTCAACTGTTCTGCCGTATTATTATTGGACCATGCTGGTCATTTATGAACATTTGAACATCTTGGCCATGTTCTGTTATAATCTCCACCCGGCACAGCCAGAAGAGGACTGGCCATCCCACATAGCCTGGTTCCTCTCTAGGTTTCTTCCTAGGTTTTGGCCTTTCTAGGGAGTTTTTCCTAGCCACCGTGCTTCTACACCTGCATTGCTTGCTGTTTGGGGTTTTAGGCTGGGTTTCTGTACAGCACTTTGAGATATCAGCTGATGTACGAAGGGCTATATAAATACATTTGATTTGACTGAAGCAAGCTCCTCTGTAATTTCAAAGTCTGGGTTTATGCCTCGTAAGAATATCAACAACTGCGCCGTGTCACGTGCATCACTGCTCTCATCCAGGGCCAAGGAGAAATAGGTGCAATCCTTTACCTCGTCTTTCAACTGTTGTTCCGTATTCTCTCAGATGTCCTCAACACGCCGTGTCACTGTTCGTCTTGACAGGGAAACATTTTCAAACAGCTCTTCCTTGTCGGGGCAAAGTATTGCTGCAGAGTCAATTAAACATTCTTCAATGAATTCACCCTCAGCGAATGGCTTGCTATGTTTAGCAATTTTATGGGACAGTACATAGCTAGCTCTCACAATTCCGTCATCTGCTGAATGCAGTTTTGTGAAAAGTCATTGCTGCTTTTGCAACTGAGAAAGCAACTCTTTCGATGCACTTGCCCTCTGCTCAGAAGACACATTCCTATGTTTCTCTGCTTCGTCTGGAAGTGTCGGGACAAGTTGTAGTCTTTCAAGACAGCGATGCTCTCTTTGCACGTTAAGCACACATCACTCTCTGATACCTCAATAAATACATATTTCGATCTCCACTCTTGCTGGAACACCCTACATTCATTGTCTACTTTCCTTTTCTTTGAAAACTTCGAAAAACAAATTTTTGCGCAATTTCTAGCGAGCACAATTGTAATTGTGATTTATTTATACGTGCCTTAAAAATAAATGTCCCACAAGCGGTGGGAGTTAAATCATTACACAAAGGTAAGTATTCATTGGGCTTTTAATTTGAATAACTTTAAAACTTTACTATGGCAAATTCTTAATGTGACCTGAGCATGATTCCGCGGGCCGTGTTGAATCAGGTCGCGGGCCGCGTACGGCCCATGGCCTTTGCCCAGGCCTGCTCTAGACACTACTCCTAAATCTGGGGTGGCAGGTAGCCTAGTGGTTAAGAGCATTGGGCCAGTAACCGAAAGGTCGATGGTTCAAATCTCCTAGATGACTAGGTGAAAAACCAGTCGTTGTGCCCTTGAGCAAGGCACTTAACCCTAATTGCTCCTGTAAGTGGCTCTGGATAAGAGTGTCTGCTAAATGACTAAAATGTCAATCTGAACATGAATTTACCGCAAGGGTACTGGGCTTGTAGAACACTTGAACATAATGGACCAAGCACAGACACTACCACTTATGCCCCCCAAAAACTGGAAGAGATAAAGAAACTTGCAACAACCATGTTAGATTTAGTGTTCATTTAAAAAATGGCAAAGATAGGAGTTACCCATTTGCAAGGCAAAGAAATATTCTAGAATGTCTGCAAAATTAGGCTGCATTAGAAATCACAGTGTTATGACCGTCATCCCAATGAAGTGTCATTACTCTCAAAAATATTATATTTGTCATTTAGTAGACACTTTTGTCTATAGAGACTTACAGTCATGTATGTAAATGTTTTCAGTATTGTTGATGTGTGGTGTTGGGTTGCCTTGCTCTGGCTCGTGAACTTGACTTTCATGGTCACATTCCTATTATATTAAAGGTGCTTCTTTCCCTTTCCTAGATCTGTATTTCTGAGAAATGTCCACTAGAGAGCCACGGTTGTGCTGGTTCTAGTCTCTTCCTGGTACTTAATCGTCCATCCCTACTGTATGTTCTGTCAGAGGTAGACATTCTCACCTAAACAGAGGTCTTTGCATTGGTCCCAGGCAGCCGGCTACTGCAACCACTGTTCTGGATCAGTATGTATAACAACTGAGGGGTTGCGGGACACTAGTAAGATACCAATGGTTGTATCTTTGCTATAGGGGGCTGTCTGCACGGTTAGAGGTAGAGGGATGGGGAGCTGGCCCTCTCACTCTGGTCTCCTCCCCCTCTGGGTGGATCCTGGTTCTGTGTTGAGACTGGACCAGGGTTTATTACAGGCCTGGAGGTCATACTCATCCTCCTTCTTCTTTGGTTCTGCCAGTCTTTTCCTCCCCTCCCTTTTAACCCTCTTTCTGTGCAGCGATAGCAGGAAGTGGTTTCTGGTCAGAGGTGAAGCTCTCGCAGAAGGTGGGCCCCTCCCCTTTTGGAATGTCCATTCCCAGCAGCTCCATCAGCTGATTCATGACCTCGTTCATGTAACCATTAATACGCAGGTGCGCGTGCTTGTCCTGCCAGACAGAAACAAACATTGTCCTGCCAGAACAGAAACAGCAAACTAGTTCCTACCACCTCAGAGTTTGCAGAACTGAAAGAACAGGCTAGATGTGAGCAATATGGCTGAAGCCTCCCCAGACTGATTGGACTGGCATTACAAATGATAGAAAAGCCAGGAGTTTATACTTACCATGTAAACCCAGAAAAACTACTGGCTTCAAAATAAGATCATTCACCTGTGAAACTGTAACTTGTCCACCTTCAAAGGTGAAACCACCCAGAGGCTATATACAGGGGGTACCAGGGAACCATTAACAGATGGTTTCTGTAGGCTAGATAAGTCATCCCTATTTACAGATGGTTTCTGGAGGCTAGATAAGTCATCCCTATTAACAGATGGTTTCTGAAGGCTAGATAAGTCATCCCTATTAACAGATGGTTTCTGAAGGCTAGATAAGTCATCCCTATTAACAGATGGTTTCTGAAGGCTAGATAAGTCATCACTATTAACAGATGGTTTCTGAAGGCTAGATAAGTCATCCCTATTAACAGATGGTTTCTGTAGGCTAGATAAGTCATCCCTATTTACAGATGGTTTCTGGAGGCTAGATAAGTCATCCCTATTAACAGATGGTTTCTGAAGGCTAGATAAGTCATCCCTATTAACAGATGGTTTCTGAAGGCTAGATAAGTCATCCCTATTAACAGATGGTTTCTGAAGGCTAGATAAGTCATCCCTATGTGTAATCAAGTCTCCGTATAAATGCACCTGCACTGTGATAGTCTCAGAAGTCCGTTAAAAGTGCAGAGAGCATCATGAAGAACAAGGAACACACCAGGCAGGTCCGAGATACTGTTGTGAAGAAGTTTAAAGCCGGATTTGGATACAAAAATATTTCCCAAGCTTTAAACATCCCAAGGAGCACTGTGCAAGCGATAATATTGAAATGGAAGGAGTATCAGAAAACTGCAAATCTACCAAGACCTGGCCGTCCCTCTAAACTTTCAGCTCATACAAGGAGAAGACTGATCAGAGATGCAGCCAAGAGGCCCATGATCACTCTGGATGAACTGCAGAGATCTACAGCTGAGGTGGGAGACTCTGTCCATAGGACAACAATCAGTCGTATATTGCACAAATCTGGCCTTTATGGAAGAGTGGCAAGAAGAAAGCCATTTCTTAAAGATATCCATAAAAAGTGTTGTTTAAAGTTTGCCACAAGCCACCTGGGAGACACACCAAACATGTGGAAGAAGGTGCTCTGGTCAGATGAAACCAAAATGTAACTTTTTGGCAACAATGCAAAACGTTATGTTTGGCGTAAAAGCAACACAGCTCATCACCCTGAACACACCATACCCACTGTCAAACATGGTGGTGGCAGCATCATGGTTTGGGCATGCTTTTCTTCAGCAGGGACAGGGAAGATGGTTAAAATTGATGGGAAGATGGATGGAGCCAAATACAGGACCATTCTGGAAGAAAACCTGATGGAGTCTGCAAAAGACATGAGACTGGGACGGAGATTTGTCTTCCAACAAGACAATGATCCAAAACATAAAGCAAAATCTACAATGGAATGGTTCAAAAATAAACATATCCAGGTGTTAGAATGGCCAAGTCAAAGTCCAGACCTGAATCCAATCGAGAATCTGTGGAAAGAACTGAAAACTGCTGTTCACAAATGCTCTCCATCCAACCTCACTGAGCTCAAGCTGTTTTGCAAGGAGGAATGGGAAAAAAAATCAGTCTCTCGATGTGCAAAACTGATAGAGACATACCCTAAGCGACTTACAGCTGTAATCGCAGCAAAAGGTGGCGCTACAAAGTATTAACTTAAGGGGGCTGAATAATTTTGCACGCCCAATTTTTCAGTTTTTGATTTGTTAAAAAAGTTTGAAATATCCAATAAATGTCGTTCCACTTCATGATTGTGTCCCACTTGTTGTTGATTCTTCACAAAAAAATACAGTTTTATATCTTTATGTTTGAAGCCTGAAATGTGGCAAAAGGTCGCAAAGTTCAAGGGGGCCGAATACTTTCGCAAGGCACTGTATTTGCGTGAAGCTCATTGTATTGCATTCCATGTCTGAAATGTGCTGTTTAAATAAAGTTTGCTTTGATTTGATGAAGATGAAGTGTGTTTCGGTATGTGATAGTGTGTGTGTGCGTCATGTGTGATATCATTCACACAAAGTGGTTTGAACTGACGCTTCTGTTACACTTCCCACACTCCTCCACAAACATGTTCCCATGCAACTCAGACACAAAATCCCTGAGAGAGAGAGTGAGAGATGAGAGAGAGAGAGAGGGGGAGAGATAGAGAGATAGATGGACAGATAGAGAGATAGAGAGAGAGAGAGATAGATGGACAGATAGAGAGAGAGATAGAGAGATAGAGAGAGAGAGGGGGAGAGAGAGAGATAGAGAGATAGATAGACGGATAGATAGATAGAGAGATAGAGAGAGAGAGAGGGAGAGAGAGAGAGAGAGAGAGAGAGAGAGAGAGATTATTTCATGAGTATGTTACTGAAAGACAATTCATATGAATGTAAATGAGGGTGTAGAAGGAGCCGAGTACTTTAGTTTAGCATTTCCTTCTCAACTCATTATCATATGGATTGGAATATGATATTCTTCTGCTCGTGTATTGAATGGTCCCCACTGCTCAGTAACATCTTCCAGGAACAAAATAGATTATTCATACAATAGATTGTTAATGTTCCAATTTGGAACGGATCCATACAGTGTGGGAATTGACATGTTTTCTCTCTAGCTGACTGCAGTTCGGCGTCGTAACCGACTTCAGGAGGCAAATGTTCACCTTCAATGGCCATTGGCACTCTGGAGAAGTGTGCTCTTCACAGATTAATCCCGGTTTCAACAGTACCGGGCAAATGGCAAATGGCGTCGTGTGGGCCAGCGGTTTGCTGATGTCAACATTTCGACCAGAGTGCCCCATGGTGGCGATGGGGTTATGTTATGGCATAAGGCATAAGCTACGGACAACGAATACAATTGCATTTTATCAATGGCAACTTGAATGCACAGAGACGCCGTGACGAGATCCTGAGGCCCATTGTCGTGCCATTAATCTGCCGCCATCCCCTCATGTTTCAGCATGATAAAACACGGCTCCATGTCTCAAGGATCTGTACTCTTCCTGGAAGTTGAAAATGCCCCAGTTCTTCTATGGCCTGCATACTCACCAGTCACCAATTAAGCATTTTTGGGATTCTCTGGATCGATGTGTACGACAGCGTGTTCCAGATCCCACCAATATCGAGCAACTTCGCACAGCCGTTGAAGAAGAGTGGGACAACATTCCACAGGCCGCAATCAACTCTAGGCGAAGGAGACGTGTCACTGTGCATGAGGCAAATGGTGGTCACACCAGATACTGACTGGTTTTCTGATCCACGCACCTACATTTTACTTTTTTAAGGCATCTATTCCCAGTCATGTGAAATCCAAAGATTAGTGCCTAATTTATTTCAATTGACCAATTTCCTTATATGATCTGTAACTAAGTAAAATCTTTGAAATTGTAGCATATTGTGCTTATATTTTTATTTAAGTACATTTTTTTGCTCTGAAACCTTAAGACTCCTGCTTGAGCATTAACTTTGTAAATACTTTTGACAATAGAGATCAAGGCCACTATTCATGAAGGCTGTGTTCACACAGGCAGCCAAATACTGAGATTTTACTCAAATATTGGAAAGATGTGAGGTGATTGGTCAAATGGCCAATTAGCGGCAAAAGATAAGAATTGGGATGCCTGTGTAAATGCAGTCTAAGTTTTTAGAACCTGATAGTAGTTCCAGAGACGGTCCTGAAGCTCAAGCAAGTCTGATTTATGACTCTTTGTCACCAGAGACAGATCAGATAAATCTACAATAGGCTGGAGAGAGAGGGCTATTATAATCGTGACTCTCCCTCTCTCTCTATGGCAAGATGTGTGCATGTACTGTCATTCTACTAGGCTATGTACAGATCCTGTTGTATTGCTGCTTTACTATAGTTAATATGTATACATGTCTCCTTTCCCCAAAAGAAGCACAAGTCCATACTGTGTAAACTGAAGATTTCTGTGTTTGTGAATACTATAGTGTGTGGTGGTGATGAAGATAAAAGTCCTGGACTGAGAGGCATCCGTACTGTTGTAGCCGGAGAGCCGATAGCGAATCAGAACCAAGTATATCAGCAGTCGGTCAATGGGTGAGGGCTCAGAAGCCAACCACTCCAGCTACCTGCTTGTATTCATGGTCCTTCGAGCCGGATTCAGACCGAGCTCCAGTGATGGTGTTCCAGTATCAAGAAGAGGAGGTGCTTCTGCGCCCCAGAGATGCGCCACCAACTCATTCTCAGAGGGCAATCTCAGAGGGCAATCTCAGAGGGCATTCTCAGAGGGCATTCTCAGAGGGCATTCTCAGAGGGCAATCTCTTGAGTCCATTCTAATGAGGATGAGAGTGTGGAGAACGCATAAAACATTACATTTGAGAAGCACTCATACTCCACCTACTGCATTACCTCCCACCCCCCCCTACTGTATTACCGCCCACTCCCCCTACTGTATTACCTCCCAACCCCTACTGTATTACCTCCCCCCACGGTATTATCTCCCACCCCCCTACTGTATTACCTCCCACCCCCCTACTGTATTACCTCCCCACACTGTATTACCCCCCCTACTGTATTACCTCCCACCCCCTACTGTATTACCTCCCACTCCCCGTACTGTATTACCTCGCACTCCCCATACTGTATTACCTCCCATCCCCCTACTGTATTACCTCCCACTCCCACTCCCCCTACTGTATTACCTCCCACTCCCCCTACTGTACTACCTCCCACTCCCCCTACTGTACTACCTCCCACTCCCCTACTGTATTACCTCCCCCCACGGTATTACCTCCCAACCCCCTACTGTATTACCTCCCACCCCCCTACTGTATTACCTCCCCACACTGTATCACCCCCCCCTACTGTATTACCTCCCACTCCCCATACTGTATTACCTCCCATCCCCCTACTGTATTACCTCCCACTCCCACTCCCCCTACTGTATTACCTCCCACTCCCCCTACTGTACTACCTCCCACTCCCCTACTGTATTACCTCCCCCCACTGATTACCTCCCACTCCCCCTACTGTATTACCTCCCACTCCCCCTACTGTATTACCTCTCCCTAATGTATTACCTCACACTCCCACTAATGTATTACCCCACACTCTATTACCTCCCAGATCCCCTACTGCATTACCTCCCCCCACTGTATTACCTCCCACACCACCTAATGTATTACCTCACACTCCCCCTAATGTATTACCTCACAATCTATTACCTACAAACACCCCCTACTGTATTACCTACCCCCACTGTATTACCTACCCCCACTCCCCCTACTGTATTACCTCACACTCCCCCTAATGTATTACCTCCCACTCCCCATACTGT
Organism: Oncorhynchus masou masou; assembly: GCF_036934945.1. Classification (NCBI taxonomy): domain Eukaryota; kingdom Metazoa; phylum Chordata; class Actinopteri; order Salmoniformes; family Salmonidae; genus Oncorhynchus; species Oncorhynchus masou. The sequence continues at coordinate 13,983,407 of NC_088214.1, forward strand.
ATAACCTCCCACAACCCTACTGTATTACCTCCCACTCCCCCTACTGTATTACCTCCCACTCCCGCTACTGTATTACCTCCCACACCCCCTACTGTATTACCTCCCACTCCCGCTACTGTATATTACCTCCCACTCCCGCTACTGTATTACCTCCCACATCCCCTACTGTATTACCTCCCACTCCCCCTACTGTATTGCCTCCCACTCCCGCTACTGTATATTACCTCCCACTCCCCCTACTGTATTACCTCCCCCCACTGTATTACCTCCCCGCACTGTGTTACCAACCACTCCCACCACTGTATTACCTCCCCCTACTGTATTACCTCCCCCTACTGTATTACCTCCCACTCTCCCTACTGTATTACCTCCCACCCCCCTACTGTATTACCTCCCCCACTGTATTACCTCCCCCACTGTATTACCTCCCCCTATTGTATTACCTGCCCCCACTGTATTACCTCCCACTCCCTCCACTGTATTACCTTCCACTCCCTCCACTGTATTACCTCCCCCTACTGTATTACCTCCCTCTACTGTATTACCTGCCACTCCCCCTACTGTATTACCTCCCCCTACTGTATTACCTCCCACTCCCTTCACTGTATTACCTGCCCCCACTGTATTACCTCCCCTACTATATTACCTCCCTCTACTGTATTACCTGCCACTCTCCCTACTGTATTACCTCCCTCCACTGTATTACCTCCCCCTCCCTCCACTGTATTACCTCCCCCTCCCTCCACTGTATTACCTCCCCCTCCCTCCACTGTATTACCTCCCCCTCCCTCCACTGTATTACCTCCCCCTCCCTCCACTGTATTACCTCCCCGACTGTATTACCTGCCCCCACTGTATTACCTCCCCTACTGTATTACTTCCCCTACTGTATTACCTCCCTCTACTGTATTACCTCCCACTCCCAATACTGTATTACCTCCCCCTCCCTCCACTGTATTACGTCCCCCTACTGTATTACCTCCCACTCCCTCCACTGTATTATCTCCCCCTACTGTATTACCTCCCACTCCCCCCACTGTATTACCTCCCCCTACTGTTCGACCTCCCACTCCCCCACTTTATTACCTCCCACTCCCCCCACTTTATTACCTCCCCCCACTTTATTACCTCCCACTCCCCTACTGTATTACCTCCCTCCACTGTATTACCTCCCACTCCCCTACTGTATTACATCCCCCCACTGTTTTCCCTTACGCTGCATCTCCTCATTCACTGAAACTTCTTCCAGCCAGGACAATGACAATAGAGACGAAACAAGATATAGATACAAAGCAAACATTTTACTTAATAATTATCAGTGAATCGTAATGATCTTACTACCACACCATTTAACAGGCAAAAATGACCAAAAACTAATGTTATGCAAGGTAGATGTTAATTCTTTGTGGGTCGCTAGCTAACAGTTGTAGTTAGCCAGTTCGCCCTATTGACTTACTATGCACATTACAGTGGGTATTGTAGGCACACAGTCTGTCCAAGGTTATAGAAGGACAAGACACAAGACAGACTGTCAAGCCATCTCTTGACATCTTTGTAGTTAGGAGCAGCATCTGGGCTTCAAAAGGAAAGAGACTCATTTCAATGCAAAAGGCTGAGCGAGAATTACTGAGAATACTGTTGAAGTCCTAGCATTCTCTGCTCCCATTCTCTCAACTTACACAGCCCCATCTCTCACAGTGACTCAACCTCTGCTCACCCAAGACCAAATCAAAGCTAATCACCCATTTGGAGAGACAGGCACTAGGGCAGAGGAGTACATCAGCCAGGTAGTACACACTTATCTTTTGGAGAAAAGGGCTGTGGAACATGAAAAGCAATGTAAGTCTGCAAATTGACTTTAGTGGGGGAACGTGTCCCTTTTTCACCTAGCTTTTTCAGTGATGGACCAGAAATTAAATTACAGGCCATATCTCACAGACAGACTTGCAGACCAGTATGACAGAGGCAGGCAAGCAGTTTGTTGAAATATGAATGTGACATCTTCTAGAGTTGAGAGATGCCACCCCCCTACTGTATTACCCCCCCCCCCACTGTATTACCTCCCCCTACAGTATTACCTCCCACTCCCGCTACTGTATTACCTCCCACACCCCCTGCTGTATTACCTCCCACTCCCCCTACTGTATATTACCTCCCACTCACCCTACTGTATTACCTCTCCCCACTGTATTACCTCCCCGCACTGTATTACCCCCCACTCCCCCTACTGTATTACCTCCCCCCACTGTATTAACCCCCATTCCCCCTACTGTATTACCTCCCACTCTCCCTACTGTATTACCTCCCTCTACTGTATTACCTCCCACCCCCCCTACTGTATTACCTCCCCCCACTGTATTACCTCACCTACTGTATTACCTCCCCCTATTGTATTACCTCCCCGCACTGTATTACCTCCCCTACTGTATTACCTGCCCCCACTGTATTACCTCCAACTCCCTCCACTGTATTACCTCCCACTCCCCCTACTGTATTACCTTCCACTCCCTCCACTGTATTACCTCCCCCTACTGTATTACCTCAAACTCCTTCCACTGTATTACCTCCCCCTACTGTATTACCTCCCACTCCCTCCACTGTATTACCTGCCCTACTGTATTACCTCCCCCTACTGTATTACATCACACTCCCCTACTGTATTACTTCCCCCTGCTATATTACCTCCCACTCCCCCTACTGTATTACCTCCCACTCCCTCCACTGTCTTACCTCCCACTCCCACTACTGTATTACCTCCCCCTACTGTATTACCTCCCACTCTCCCTACTGTATTACCTCCCTCTACTGTATTACCTGCCACTCCCCCCTACTGTATTACCTCCCACTCCCTTCACTGTATTACCTCCCCTACTGTATTACCTCCCCCTACTGTATTACCTCCCCCTACTGTATTACCTCCCACTCCCTTCACTGTATTACCTCCCCTACTGTATTACTTCCCACTCCCTCCACTGTATTACCTCCCCCTACTGTATTACCTCCCAATCTGTATTACCTCCCACTCCCTCCACTGTATTACCTCCCGCCACTGCATTAACCCCCACTCCCCTTACTGTATTACATCCCACTCCCTCCACTGTATTACCTCCCCCTACTGTATTACCTCCCACTCCCCTACTGTATTACCTCCCCCTACTGTATTACATCACACTCCCTCCACTATATTACCTCCCCCTACTGTATTACATCCCACTCCCGCCACTGTATTACCTCCCTCCACTGTATTACCTCCCACTCCCCTACTGTATTACCTCCCACTCCCCTACTGTATTACCTCCCACTCCCTCCACTGTATTACCCCCCACTCCCCTACTGTATTACCCCCCACTCCCCTACTGTATTACCTCCCACTCCCTCCACTGTATTACCTCCCCCTACTGTATTACCGCCCACTCCCCTACTGTATTACCTCCCTCCACTGTATTACCGCCCACTCCCCTACTGTATTACCTCCCTCCACTGTATTACCGCCCACTCCCCTACTGTATTACCTCCCACTCCCCTACTGTATTACCTCCCACTCCCTCCACTGTATTACCTCCCCCTACTGTATTACCTCCCACTCCTCTACTGTATTACCCCCCCTACTGTATTACCTCCCACTCCCACTACTGTATTACCCCCCCCTACTGTATTACCTCCCTCTACTGTATTACCTGCCACTCCCCCTACTGTATTACCTCCCCCTACTGTATTACCTCCCACACCCCCTACTGTATTACCTCACACTCCCCATACTGTATTACCTCACACTCCCCCTACTGTATTACCTCCCACTCCCCCTACTGTATTACCTCCCACTCCCGCTACTGTATTACCTCCCACACCCCCTGCTGTATTACCTCCCACTCCCCCTACAGTATTACCTCCCACTCCCGCTACTGTATTACCTCCCACACCCCCTGCTGTATTACCTCCCACTCCCCCTACAGGACAAGACACAAGACAGACTGTCAAGCCATCTCTTGACATCTTTGTAGTTAGGAGCAGCATCTGGGCTTCAAAAGGAAAGAGACTCATTTCTATGCAAAAGGCTGAGCGAGAATTACTGAGAATACTGCTGAAGTCCTAGCATTCTCCTCTCCCATTCTCTCAACTTACACAGCCCCATCTCTCACAGTGACTCATCCTCTGCTCACCCAAGACCAAATCAAAGCTAATCACCCATTTGGAGAGACAGGCACTAGGGCAGAGGAGTACATCAGCCAGGTAGTACACACTTATCTTTTGGAGAAAAGGGCTGTGGAACATGAAAAGCAATGTAAGTCTGCAAATTGACTTTAGTGGGGGAACGTGTCCCTTTTTCACCTAGCTTTTTCAGTGATGGACCAGAAATTAAATTACAGGCCATATCTCACAGACAGAATTGCAGACCAGTATGACAGAGGCAGGCAAGCAGTTTGTTGAAATATGAATGTGACATCTTCTAGAGTTGAGAGCTGCCGCTGAGACTCATCTTGTCCCTCATGTTGAATGTAGGAAATGTGCTCTACAAATTAAATATTATGGTTTACAACACATTCCTCACACGAGACTGGGAGAATGAGTGAATACAAGCAGACTAAGAGCGCATTAGAATAAGAGTGTAATGAACTGTAATATGAAAGAAAACATTGGACCATTAGTGTGGAAGTCAACATCACAGAGCTCCAGCCTATAGTAGTCAGTGCTCTGGTAACAGAGCTATACTGCCCTCTGCTGAAACAGCAGTACTGCAGTCGAATAAGAGGGTGTTGACACATTTATTTCCTTACTTAAATCGTTTGAAAACGCATCCTTCCATCTTCCATTTCGAAAACATAAAGTAAAAATCACTGATCCAATTCCAAGTAGGATATTTGAACAGACTGGGGCCCCTTACTGGTATAATAATATACTTGTAAATGCAAACTCCAAGGATAGGAGGGGGTGTTCTTTAGCCTGTTGAGGTGCACTCAGTGGTTGAGCGGTACAGGGTCACGATCTTACTAACCAACTGAACTCACTAGTGTGGGTGGACTGGAGCTCCGATGTCACATAAAATTATATTTTTTATCAAAAACTACAGATTTCAGTACCCGTTGAAGAGTATGTAATTACACAGCACAATTGGGTGCTGACGTCAGAGCTCCAGTCCAACCCACTAGTTGCAGCTGGAGTTGAGTTTAATTAGCTATGGTCTTTCCTGGAGTCAGGTATGCCTGAAGAGGTTAATGCCTGCCCCAGAGTGGCCCACCAGGTACTGGGACTCCCTGATCAGCTGGGCCAGAGCCTCTACTTTCCCCTTCAACTTTCCTTTACTGTCAAACGACTGGGAGAAGGAGCGAGAGTGGTGAAGAGAGGGAAGGGATGGGAGGGGGGCAGAGAAGATGGGGGAGGAGAAGGTGGGAAAATAGGACGAAAGTAGGGAGAACGGGGCAGGTTAGACTCTTCTATTTAAGTGTGGTTCAGTGGTGGGAGAACAGCCGAACATGTCAAAAGTAACAGTGGGCCGCGGCCCTAACAACAAAGTAATGCAATCTATGAAGACTATATTAAAGGGAAATTCCACTCAAAATTCAACATGGACTATGGTCTCCCTTTGCCTTGGCTGTTGTCAATCCATCCTGTTCCTACTTTACAGTAAACCTTCTCCTTACGTTGCATATTCATTTTGGATAAAGGCACAAGACCTTAATTGTGAATGTCTAAAATGCATTCAAATTAAACAGTAGGCCTATTCAAAAAGTAGTAGCTGAACTTCAATCTGTGGTTGACGCACAATAGAAAGTACACACTATTGTTACACTATAATTAGTCTCGGTTAACGCAGAATTAAAATCTTGTGTAATTTGGTCAACAGGAGATTTGTACTGTTGTGATGCATGCTGTATATTTCACATGGGGGTAGAAGGGACAAAAAACTTGTTTCCAATAAAGAGCTTTATTTTTCCAGTTTTAAAGTGGCCAAAAACAACAAAAAATGAAAAAGTGATGGTCCATATAGCCAAAGATGCAGATCAGTAAAGGTACATGTCACTGTAAACTACATGACCAAAAGTATGTGGACACCTGCTCGTCGAACATCTCATTCCAAAATCATGGGCATTAATATGGAGTTGGTCCCCCCTTTGATGCTAAAACAGCCTCCACTCTTCCGGGAAGGTGTTCCACTGGATGTTCCATCATTGGGCGTTCCCCAAACTGTTGCCACAAAGTTGGAAGCACAGAATCGTCTAGAATGTCATTGTATGATGTAGCGCTAAGATTTCCCTTCACTGGAACTAAGGGTCCTCGCCCGAACCATGAAACTTAGCCCGAGACCACTATTCCTCATCCACCAAACTTTACAGTTGGCACTATGCATTCGGGCAGGTAGCGTTCTCCTGGCATCTGCAAACCAGAATCGTCCGTCGGATTGCCAGATGGTGAAGCGTGATTCATCACTCCAGAGAACACGTTTTCACTGCTCCAGAGTCCAATGGCGGCGAGCTTCACACCACTCCAGCCGAAGCTAGGCTTTGCGCATAATCTTAGGCTTGTGTGTGGCTGCTCGGCCATGAAAACCCATTTCATGAAGCTCCCAACGAAGAGTTCTTGTACTGACGTTGCTTCCAGAGGCAGTTTGGAACTCGGTAGTGAGTGTTGTAACCGAGGACAGGTGATTGTTATGCGCTTCAGCACTCGGCTGTCCCGTTCTGTGAGCTTGTGTGGACTACGACTTCGCGGCTGAGCCGTTGTTGCTCCTAGACAGTTCCAGTTCACAATAACAGCACTTACAATTGCCCAGGGCAGCTCTAGCAGGGCAGAAATGTGACAAATTGACTTGTTGGAAAGGTGGCATCCTATGACGGTGCCATGTTGAAAGTTGCTGAGCTCTTCAGTAAGGCCATTCTACTGCCAGTGTTTTGTCTATGAAAATTGCATGGCTATGTGCTCGATTTCATACACCTGTCAGCAACGGGCGTGGCTGAAATAGCCAAATCCACTAAATTTGAAGGACTTGTCCACATACTTTTGTATATATAGTATATCTCTGATGCCCACCAGGAAAGAGACCACTGTATCTTAAATTCTCAATTTTTTTCTCATTCTTAAATATCCTGAGAGTTAAAGTTAAATTAAGCCAAATTAGAATAAATGCAACATCCAATATTGCTGATTAACACACGCAAACACATCTCTACTTGGAGATTCATGACATCACCCTCCACACACAAAAGTCAAAACAAAAGTGGCAGCCATTTTCTTTCCCCAATTCCCGAGGCTTGCTGACTGATATTGCCACAACATATTTTCAACAGAGATACACAATCTTCCTACAGAAAACCACAAAGATCGACTCTATGACCCAAGGACATTTTAAATCATTCTCTAACAAAGACTACTGGCATAATTCTCAATGAAAGGAGAATAAAAACAGGAAACAGCAAATCATTACGCTAAACCCATAAAGCACTTTTCCCCCTTGTCCATACAGTTGCTGGGCTACACCAAAGACTTGTCTCCGGCTCCATCATCCTTTGTAGAGGAGAACCTTGAGGAGAAAGGTATGGGTCTCAGAGAATTCTGTCCAGATGCAGGAGAACCACGACAACATTACATTGAGTGCTTTAGAATCACTCACTCAAACAGAAAAACACCTCAGACAGTTACGGCTAGGCCAGCAAAATGTTGTTGAAACGCTGCTAAAACATTCAAACTGGGTTTGGCCCACAGCTCAAGTGCATCCTGGGTTCCACCAGACAGTCATTAGTGTGTCCATGATCACAAAAGTATTTTTTTCTAAATTCAATCAAACCAGTATTCCGGCATGTATGATTGTGTACAAGATGTCTGACATGCAGAAACACCATGTTGACAGTCAGTTTTCCCCTCGCACAGAAATGTAAGGGAGGAGTGAAGCCAGACAGAACCTCGTCTTGGAGATACATAAGTTCTGCTGTAAGTTCAGTGGCGTGTCGCTCACACAGACACAATGACAGGTGAAGTCTTCAGTCACCTGTTCAGGCAAAACACTTTCTGACTATAGGTGTGAGTGGACTAGGAGGCGGCCAACTCATGTGCCTGATTTACCAAGTGGTTCCACCTGGTTTTTCCAGATAGTCAAACAGGGTCATAAGGTAGCATGTCGAGTTTAGTTTCATCGATACTTCCTGCAAATAACAGGTGCAGACTTTGCACAGATGACAGTGTGCTTGGATTCTGAGGATAGAAAAAGTGAGAGGTTTAAAATATGTGAAGTAGTCCTTCCTGAAAAGTCTCTCCTACGGGAGGGGAGTTCAGGGAACGCACGCGTCAGCAATCCAGGTTCCCAGGTAGGACGTGTCACGACTCCTCCGTCCCAGAGTCGTCTTCATCATAGCAGCAGTCGTCCTCGTCTTCGTCCTCCAGATCCTCGTCGTCATAGTAATCGTCGTAGAAGAGGTCGGAGCCCTCGTCGGGGGGCGGGGCGCGTGTGCGGACACAGTATTCGGCCAGTGTTGTGGGGACCTTCACCCCGTCGCGCTCCGCTTCAGCCTTAGTGGCCAATACCTGCTTCCTGAGACACACACAGAGATAGAGGGGCTGAATAAGTGTGTGTGCTGTACTCTCTGTCCTTGTGCATGTGTTTACCGACCTGATTAACTCGCTGTACTCTCTGTCCTTGTGCATATGTTTATCGACCTGATTATCTCGCTGTACTCTCTGTCCTTGTGCATATGTTTACCGACCTGATTATCTCGCTGTACTCTCTGTCCTTGTGCATATGTTTACCGACCTGATTAACTCGCTGTACTCTGTCCTTGTGCATATGTTTACCGACCTGATTAACTCGCTGTACTCTCTGTCCTTGTGCATATGTTTACCGACCTGATTATCCTGTACTCTATATGTTTACCGACCTGATTATCTCGCTGTACTCTCTGTCCTTGTGCATATGTTTACCGACCTGATTATCTCGCTGTACTCTCTGTCCTTGTGCATATGTTTACCGACCTGATTATCTCGCTGTACTCTGTCCTTGTGCATATGTTTACCGACCTGATTATCTCGCTGTACTCTCTGTCCTTGTGCATATGTTTACCGACCTGATTAACTCGCTGTACTCTCTGTCCTTGTGCATATGTTTACCGACCTGATTAACTCGCTGTACTCTCTGTCCTTGTGCATATGTTTACTCTGCTCTGTACTCTCTGTCCTTGTGCATATGTTTACCGACCTGATTAACTCGCTGTACTCTCTGTCCTTGTATATGTTTACTGATTAACTCGCTGTACTCTCTGTCCTTGTGCATATGTTTACCGACCTGATTATCTCGCTGTACTCTCTGTCCTTGTGCATATGTTTACCGACCTGATTATCTCGCTGTACTCTCTGTCCTTGTGCATATGTTTACCGCTGATTATCTCGCTGTACTCTGTCCTTGTGCATATGTTTACCGACCTGATTATCTCGCTGTACTCTCTGTCCTTGTGCATATGTTTACCGACCTGATTATCTCGCTGTACTCTCTGTCCTTGTGCATATGTTTACCGACCTGATTATCTCGCTGTACTCTCTGTCCTTGTGCATATGTTTATGTTTATCTCGCTGTACTCTCTGTCCTTGTGCATATGTTTATGATTATCTCGCTGTACTCTGTCCTGTCATATGTTTACTTGTGTCATATGTTTACCGACCTCTCTGTCCTTGTGCATATGTTTACCGACCTGCTGTACTCTCTGTCCTTGTGCATATGTTTACCGACCTTATCTCGCTGTACTCTCTGTCCTTGTGCATATGTTTACCGACCTGATTATCTCGCTGTACTCTCTGTCCTTGTACTGTTTACCGACTGATTATCTCGTCCTCTGTCCTTGTGCATTTGTTTATCTCACTCTGTCCTTGTGCACCTGATTATCTCGTTGTACTGTGTCCTTGTACACATGTTTACCGACCTGATTATCTCTGCGTACTCTGTCCTTGTGCATATGTTTACCGACCTGATTATCTCGCTGTACTCTCTGTCCTTGCTGTCCCTCCACTTGCGGTACATGACGGAGGCGTCCACGTTGGCCGGGGAGGAGGTGTTGGGCTCGTTCAGCAGAGAGATCACACTCAGAAGGATGGTCCTACAGAATACACAAACCGGGTTGGGTTTCAGAAAGTAGCACAAGGCTTTGTCTATCAGAGTTAGCTGGTTGGCTCATAGATCCTGCTTTGTGGGATGCAGACTAGGATATTTCTGCAAAGTAAGACTTCTGAAATGTGTCAACCTGTCGATATAAACCTAAAACGGTGCTGATGAAAATAAGACCTACAAATTACCTTGACTAACCCCCCGCACATTGACTCGGTACCGGTACCCCCTGTATATAGCCTCATCATTGTCATTTTGTGTTACTAAATAAACTAAAGTCAAAAATAATTTGTAAAGTAAATATTTTCTTAAAACTGCATTGTTGGTTAATGGCCAGTAAGTAAGCATTTCACGGTAAGGTCTACACCGGCCCATGTGTCAAATGGAATATGGATTTGATTTACTACTTCTAATTTAAGAACTCACGTAAATAAATGTTTGTCAACTTGACTTATAGTAAACTCGTAACTGGATAAACCACAGTGTAACAGGAGTGCTTGTCCTCTGATAGGCTAGGTGGACGTTTCACCACACTGCTTATAACAAATTACATTTCTCTGATCTGCATAGGTTCTACAGGTTGACTTGGGGTTTGGCTAGTATGATTTCTATTCACTTCCAGGAAGTCATGGAGAGGTTCAACATGTCATGTTAGCTGGGTATGCGTGACACAGCACAAAAGGAGAGAGAGCAAGAAGGGGGAGAGAGAGAGCAAGAAGGGAGAGCGAGCGAGAAGGGGAGGAGAAAGAGAGAGAGACGAGAGAGAGAGACGGGAAGACGAGAGAGACGGGGAGACGAGAGAGAGAGAGACTGGGAGACGAGAGAGAGACGGGAAGACGAGAGATGGGGAGACGAGAGAGAGACGAGAGGGAGAGAGACGAGAGAGAGAGAGAGGAGAGAGAGAGAGACGGGGAGACGAGAGGGAGAGAGACGGGGAGACGAGAGAGAGAGAGAGACGGGGAGACGAGAGAGAGAGACGGGGAGACGAGAGAGAGAGACGGGAGAGACGGGGAGAGAGAGAGACGGGGAGACGAGAGAGAGAGACTGGGAGACGAGAGAGAGAGACTGGGAGACGAGAGAGAGAGAGACTGGGAGACGAGAGAGAGAGAGACTGGGAGACGAGAGAGAGAGAGACTGGGAGACTGGGAGACTGGGAGACGAGAGAGAGAGACTGGGAGACGAGAGAGAGAGAGACTGGGAGACAAGAGAGCGGAGACGAAGGGAGACGAGAGAGACGGGGAGACGAGAGACGAGAGAGAGACGGGGAGACGAGAGAGAGAGAGACGGGGAGACGAGAGAGAGACGGGGAGACGAGAGAGCGAGAGACGGGGAGACGAGAGAGCGAGAGAGACGGGGAGACGAGAGAGACGGGGGAGACGAGAGCGAGAGACGGGGAGACGAGAGAGCGGGGAGACGGGGAGACGAGAGCGAGAGACGGGGAGACGAGAGAGCGAGAGAGACGGGAGACGGGGAGACGAGATGAGAGAGACGAGAGGAGACGGGGAGACGAGAGAGAGACGGGAGACGAGAGAGAGACGAGAGACGAGAGAGAGACGGGGAGACGAGAGAGAGACGGGGAGACGAGAGAGAGACGGGGAGACGAGAGAGAGACGGGGAGACGAGAGAGAGACGGGGAGAAGAGAGAGACGGGGAGACGAGAGAGAGACGGGAGACGAGAGAGAGAGACGGGGAGAAGAGAGAGAGAGACGGGAGACGAGAGAGAGAGAGACGGGGAGACGAGAGAGAGACGGGGAGACGAGAGAGAGACGGGAGAGGCGAGAGAGAGGGGAGACGGGGAGACGAGAGAGAGAGACGGGGAGACGAGAGAGAGACGGGGGAGACGAGAGAGACGGGGAGACGAGAGAGAGACGGGAGACGAGAGAGAGACGGGGAGACGAGAGAGAGAGAGGGAGACGAGGAGAGACGGGGAGACGAGAGAGAGACGGGGAGACGAGAGAGACGGGGAGACGAGAGAGAGACGGGAGACGAGAGAGAGAGACGGGGAGACGAGAGAGAGAGAGAGAGACGGGGAGACGAGAGAGAGACGACGGGGAGACGAGAGAGAGAGACGGGGAGACGAGAGAGAGAGAGACGAGAGACGGGGAGACGAGAGAGAGAGAGACGGGGAGACGAGAGAGAGAAGAGACGAGAGAGAGAGAGAGAGGGGAGACGAGAGAGAGAGAGACGGGGAGACGAGAGAGAGACGGGGAGACGAGAGAGAGACGGGGGAGACGAGAGAGAGACGAGGAGAGAGAGAGAGACGGGGAGACGAGAGAGACGGGAGACGAGAGACGAGAGAGAGACGGGGAGACGAGAGAGAGACGGGGAGACGAGAGAGAGACGGGGAGAGAGAGAGAGAGACGGGGAGACGAGAGAGAGAGACGGGAGACGAGAGAGAGAGAGAGAGACGGGGAGACGAGGAGAGAGAGAGAGACGGGGAGACGAGAGAGACGAGACGAGGGGAGAGAGAGAGAGACGGGGAGACGAGAGAGACGAGACGAGAGAGAGAGAGACGGGGAGACGAGAGAGAGAGGGGGAGGGAGACGAGAGAGAAGGGGAGACGAGAGAGAGAGAGAGACGGGGAGACGAGAGAGAGAGACGGGGAGACGAGAGAGAGACGGGGAGACGAGAGAGAGACGAGACGAGAGAGAGACGGGGAGACGAGAGAGAGACGAGACGAGAGGAGACGGGGAGACGAGAGAGAGACGGGGAGACGAGAGAGAGACGGGGAGACGAGAGAGACGGGGAGACGAGAGAGAGACGGGAGACGAGAGAGAGACGGGGAGACGAGAGAGGGGAGACGAGGGAGACGGGGAGAGAGAGAGAGACGGGGAGACGAGAGAGAGAGAGACGGGGAGACGAGACGAGAGAGACGGGGAGACGAGAGAGAGAGAGACGGGGAGACGAGAGAGAGACGGGGAGACGAGAGAGACGGGGACGGAGAGAGAGACGAGAGAGACGAGAGAGAGAGACGGGGAGAGACGAGAGAGAGAGACGGGGAGACGAGAGAGAGAGACGGGGAGAGAGAGAGAGAGAGACGGGGAGACGAGAGAGAGAGAGACGGGGAGACGAGAGAGAGAGAGACGGGGAGACGAGAGAGAGGGGAGACGGGAGACGAGAGACGGGGAGAGAGACGGGGGAGACGGGGAGAGAGAGAGGGAGACGAGACGAGGAGACGGAGAGAGAGACGGGGAGACAGAGAGAGAGAGAGACGGGGAGACGAGAGAGAGAGAGAGAGAGACGGGAGACGAGAGAGAGAGGGGAGACACGAGAGAGAGAGACGGGGAGACGAGAGAGAGACGAGAGAGAGAGACGGGGAGACGAGAGAGAGACGGGGAGACGAGAGAGAGACGGGGAGACGAGAGAGAGAGAGAGAGGGAGACGAGAGAGAGAGAGACGGGGGAGACGAGAGAGAGAGACGGGGAGACGAGAGAGAGACGGGGAGACGAGAGAGAGAGACGGGGAGACGAGAGAGAGAGAGACGGGGAGACGAGAGAGAGAGACGGGGAGACGGGGAGAGAGAGAGAGAGAGACGGGAGACGGGAGAGAGAGAGACGGGAGACGAGAGAGAGAGACGGGGAGACGAGAGAGAGACGGGGAGACGAGAGAGAGAGACGGGGAGACGAGAGAGAGAGACGGGGAGACGAGAGAGAGAGAGACGGGGAGACGAGAGAGAGAGAGAGACGGGGAGACGAGAGAGAGAGACGGGGAGACGAGAGAGAGAGACGGGGAGACGAGAGAGAGAGACGGGAGAGACGGGAGACGAGAGAGACGAGACGGGGAGACGAGAGAGAGAGGGGGAGACGAGAGAGAGAGGGGGAGACGAGAGAGAGAGACGGGGAGACAGAGAGAGAGACGGGGAGACGAGAGAGAGACGGGAGACGGGGAGACGAGAGAGAGAGAGAGACGGGGAGACGAGAGAGAGACGGGGAGACGAGAGAGAGAGAGACGGGGAGACGAGAGAGAGAGAGACGAGGAGACGAGAGAGACGGGGAGACGAGAGAGAGAGACGGGGAGACGAGAGAGAGACGAGAGAGAGGGAGACGGGAGGAGACGAGAGAGAGAGACGGGGAGACAGAGAGAGAGACGGGGAGACGAGAGAGAGAGAGAGACGGGGAGACAGAGCGAGAGACGGGGAGACAGAGAGACGGGGAGACGAGAGAGACGAGAGAGAGAGGGAGACGGGGAGACGAGAGAGAGAGACGGGGAGACGAGAGAGAGACGGGGAGACGAGAGAGAGAGAGAGACGGGGAGACGAGAGAGAGACGGGGAGACGAGAGAGAGAGACGGGGAGACGAGAGAGAGAGAGACGAGAGAGAGACGAGAGAGAGAGACGGGGAGACGAGAGAGAGAGACGGGGAGACAGAGAGAGAGAGACGGGGAGACAGAGAGAGAGAGACGGGGAGACGAGAGAGAGAGAGAGGGGGAGACGAGAGAGAGAGACGGGGAGACGAGAGAGAGACGGGGAGACGAGAGAGAGAGACGGGGAGACGAGAGAGAGAGACGGGGAGACGAGAGAGAGAGACGGGGAGACGAGAGAGAGAGACGGGGAGACGAGAGAGAGAGACGGGGAGACGAGAGAGAGAGACGGGGAGACGAGAGAGAGAGACGGGGAGACGAGAGAGAGAGACGGGGAGACGAGAGAGAGAGACGAGAGAAAGAGACGGGGAGACGAGAGAGAGAGACGGGGAGACGAGAGCGAGAGAGAGAGACGAGAGAGAGAGACGGGGAGACGAGAGAGAGAGACGGGGAGACGAGAGAGAGAGACGGGGAGACGAGAGAGAGAGACGGGGAGACAGAGAGAGACGGGGAGACGAGAGAGAGAGAGACGGGGAGACGAGAGAGAGAGACGGGGAGACAGAGAGAGACGGGGAGACAGAGAGAGAGACGGGGAGACGAGAGAGAGACGGGAGAGAGAGAGAGACGGGGAGACGAGAGAGAGAGACGGGGAGACGAGAGAGAGAGACGGGGAGACGAGAGAGAGAGACGGGGAGACGAGAGAGAGAGACGGGGAGACGAGAGAGAGAGACGGGGAGACGAGAGAGAGAGACGGGGAGACGAGAGAGAGAGACGAGAGAACATACTGAGAGGGCGTGTACCTGACGTTCTGGGTAGGGTTCCACCTCTCAGAGGGCAGCTCCCCACTCTGAGGGTCATCAACTGGAGGGTGCAGAATGGATATACATACGTCCCCATTCTAACACAAGGGAGAAGCTAAAATTAACATACACAAACACTGTACGTATGTCCACAAATGACAGGTGTGACTAGGATTAAGCCACCGATAGAGAGCAATACATATTCAGATTAGGACCATGACATTTGTTTGAAAATGAATTACCTTAAGTTTGACTATTTTTCTAGAATTGGGTCAGTGATCCCTTACCTCATAGATGTTGGGGTGCCACATCTTGGTGAGGAAACGGAAGGCAGGTGGCGAGTAGGGGTAGTCAACCGGGAACTTGATACGAGCCTGTGGGACACACGGAGAGAAAGTCATATATCAACATATGTCAGCAATATGTCCTAACATGCGTCTGTGGGACCTAACCCGATTCAATGGTAAACCTGATGTTGCAACCCGGTGTTGAGTAGAACATATCCGAGAACAACAACAGCCTGACCCAGAAATATGTGTGACAGTGTCACTGTAGGCTGGAAGTACAGCAATAGAAAACAGATGCGATGTTAAGTTTTACGGGCCTACTACTAACGGAATCCAACCATGTAGTTGACCATAGCGCATGTTGGCTAACTAGCTAACAAAACAAGCTAGGATTAGTGTATCAAGACAGTACCTCGGCCTTACCTTGAAATAGCCCCCTTCATAGTGAGTGTTAGGAGGTCCAAAAATTGCCACTTCCCAATTGTAGAGATCTGCTTCATCGACCAATGTTATTTTGAAGCCTTCGACTGGCTCCTCTTGAAGGCTCTTCATTTCTAGCATTAATGCTTTTTGTGAGCTTGCTACGTGAACAGGACCATGTTGCGCCATGGCAAGATAGCCAACTAGTTAATATTGCTAACGTTAAGCGGGGAACGTCGTCGTTTACAACACAGCTAGCAACCTAGCGAGCCAGCTGATCCAGCAAAACTAAAAACGTTTTCTTTGTTGCGATTTCCTCGATGCGCACAATGGCTAGTTAGTTAATCTCTCTTTTGATTCAAGTAGATGGATTTGTTTTGAAATCGCGCAATATCTGTTATCTAGCTAGTTATCAGTATCAAATAACTCAAAAAAACTCATACTAAAAAAATGTGTTGGTATTTTAGTAACTAACTAGGCTCACCGACCTAGCTAAGCCGTGAAGCAAGCTAGTTAGCACAAGCTGTTAGCTATTGGTCCAGTGACAATGAATATATATTTTTTAAATGTTACTTTGAAACTGATAGTTATACAACAAATCGTTATGGACCAGCTATCGACGATACAAACATAAATAAATAAAAATCCCCAACGACGTGTTCCTGCTGGCTATAAATGAGGAGAGTTGAAAGCAGTCTCCTCTCCTCTCAAAACAGTCAATAAGATTGTAGTACCCTCTGGGAAATGTAGTTCCGATGTAACCATTAGCATAAAATTCTCATGTCAGCGGTGCAAAAAGTATCCATTGTCATCACCATGTTTATTGTAAAACAATTTCAATGAATTGAGAATAGAATGTTTTTTATTACTTGTTTTTGTTCGGGTGGGTTTTAAGAACTACACAAGACATTTCTGGAATACAGCCAATAGTGTGACACGTACAACATCACGGACCTTGTTTTGCCTTTTCGATGCCAATTTATGTGGAAACTAAAACATGCCTAGACGACATACCTATAGATGGGGTATAGTGGTCAGATTTCATTAATCATGATAAAATACTTGGGAAAGGCACATTGACGTTCTATGCCACCATTCTCTCAAATTATCAATTAGATTATAATATGACGTTTACAAACTGCGCCGGGGCTCAATGCAAGTCCCAGCGGTTGGCTTTAAATATGCATGAGAATTAAAACAACAAATGCGAACAAAATCAATATAAAAGTTAGTATGAGATGGGATCCCTTCGTGTTTTTTAAGTTAATATTTAGGTTTATAATCGTCCTAACGACTCTTCACCTCAAATACATTACAGTTGTGTGCTGCGAAAAAAAAATCATTAAACTCCGATTTACGCGACGTAGAACGGACCACAACGTTTTGGAAACCCATTTGCCATGGGTCCGAAAAAGTATCATCGGTCCCGTTCTGGCTCTCGTAGTCGGAACCGAAACAGGTCCAAAATAAGTAGATCACGATCACCCGAAGAGAAAAGATGCCGGAATCGGTCCGTGGGTCGGAACCAAAATCCCTGGAGAATTGCGCGTTCCGAGAGCGGAAGCTCGGACAGCAGTGGTGGATCTGCGGGGCGACAATGGCCGCCGAGCAGAGGCCATCCCGGGTCGAGAAGCGACTCAGACAGCGACAAGAGACGTAATCTGAAGGGCAAGTCAAAAGACCGATCCAGGTAAACATGACAGGTTAGGTTATATTAAATAAAAATGCGCAGTGCATGTATTCTACATGGCCAAAGGTATGTGGACTCCACTTCAAATGAGTGGATTCGGCTATTTTATCCACACGCGTTGTTGACAGGCGTATAAAATTGAACACACAGCCATACAATCTCCATAGACAAACACTCAGTGACTTTCAACGTGGCACCGTGGTAGGATTCCACCTTTCCAACAAGTTAGTTCATCAAATTTTTGCCCCGCTAGAACTGCCCTGGTCAACTGTTAGTGCTGTTATTGTGACGTGGAAAATTCTAGACGCAACAATGGGTCATCTGCGAAGTGGTAGGTCACACAAACACACAGAATGGGACCGCTGAAGCGCATAGCCCATAATTGTCTGTCCTTGGTTGCAACACTCACTACTGAGTTCCAAACGGCCTTTGGAAGCAATGTCAGCACAATAACTCTTTGTTGGGAGCTTCATGAAATGGGTTTCCATGGCTGAGCAGCTGCACACAAGCCTAAGACCACCATGCGCAATGACAAGCTTTGACTGGAGTGGTGTGAAGCTCGCTGCCATTGGACTCTGGAGCAGTGGAAACGCTTTCTCCTTAGTAATGAATCATGCTTCACCATCTAGCAGTCTGATGAATGAATCTGGGTTTGGCAGATGCATAGTGCCAACTATAAAGTTTGGTGGAGGAGGAATAATGGTCTGGGGCTGTTTTTCATGGTTCGGGGTAGGCCCCTTATTTCTAGTGAAGGGAATCTTAATGCTACAGCACACAATGACATTGTAGACAATATTGTGCTTCCAACTTTGCATGTTTTACTAGCGCATAACAGTGCAGCAAAATGTCAAACAAGTACAATATTAATCAAGAAATCACATGTGTGCAACTACATTTTTCTATCCATCAGCTCTGACTCAGATGATCCAAAGGAGAGGAAGGAAAGAGAGAAAATGAAAGGCAGAAGAGAAGACAAAGGAGAGAAGAGGAGGGGCTGCAGCCAGTCCCAGTCCAATTTAGGGTCCAGTGCAGACCGGAAGAGAGTGAGGGATGGGGGGAGCATTGACCAGGAGAGGAGATGGCAGAGGAGTGCAGACAGAGGGAGTAGAAGCCCTAGCAGAGAGAGGGAACGACAGATCAGGGAGAGGATGAAAAGCAGAGAGAGGGACCCAAGCCGAGGTGAGGAGAGTAGTCAAGACAAAGAGAGAAGCAGCCGGAGGAGTGAAAACCGCGGGAGGAGAGAGGGAAGCAGAGGTAGGGACAAAGATAGGAAAAGACGTCGCTTTGGCTCCTCTGACTCGTCTAAGAGCTCTGGGTCGGAGGGCGGGGCCCGTGGAGGCAGCCCGGGGTCTGGAGAGGCCGGACCCTCGGTCCGAGATGAGAAGAAGAACCAGAGAGAGATGCTGAAGGCCCTGGAGACCCCAGAGGAGAAGAGGGCCAGACGACTGGCCAAGAAGGAGGCCAAGGAGAGGAAGAAGAGGGAGAAGATGGGCTGGAGTGAGGAGTATATGGGCTATACCAATGCAGACAACCCCTTTGGAGACAACAACCTGCTGGGCACCTTCAAATGGCAGAAGGTAAGAGAGGGAGAGGAGAGTGGGCACTTGATAAATGGATGTATGTGGGACTATCAACACCCTCCTTTTAGAAGGACAGTGGTTACATCTGACCAGGCTCTGACTAATCTGTGTTTCTGTGGTGGTGGTGTTGTGGTCAGGCTCTAGACAGGAAGGGCATTGGCCATCTGGGTGAGAAGGACCTGAAAGACAGAAACAAACGCATCCAGGAGGAGAATCGTAGAGAACTGCAGAAGGTATGCTTCTATGCAAAAACGAGCTGATGTGTGTTTAATAGGTTCAGGAATGTATGTGCTTATGGAGAATGCAATGCAAGAGCAGGAACTTTGTATAAGTGTGTCTGTCTGTGTTTAGGTGAAGCAGCTGCGACTGGAGAGGGAGAGAGAGAAGGCCATGAGAGAGACGGAGCTAGAGATGCTGCAGAGAGAGAAGGAGGCAGAGCATTTCAAAACCTGGGCAGAACAAGAGGATAACTTCCACCTGCACCAGGCCAAGCTACGGTGAGTGGTGATACCTTCATTACCGTCCCCCTGTAACCCTAACCCTCAACCTCACATGGTTCCATATACTCACTCGAAAATAGCCTGGTACATAAACAACATCTCACTGCTCTGGTGTTTGCTGATGTGGATTTGTGTGCAGACCTCTGACTCATAGATGTTTGTGTGTCTAGGTCTAAGATCCGTATCCGTGACGGCCGTGCGAAGCCCATAGACCTGTTGGCTAAGTACATCAGTGCTGAGGATGACGACCTGGCTGTGGAGATGCACGAACCTTACACCTTCCTCAATGGACTCACCGTCACTGACATGGATGACCTGCTTGAAGACATCAAGGTGTGTGTGTCAGGGTTTCCGTTAGACGGTAAATGCCGACATTTGGTCAATGAAGACAAGCGGATAAATAAAATTGTTACTGGCCAAATTGTAAAAAAACACACAAAAAACATCCATTGTGAAAAAATGCTTTTATTTATTCATTGATGGAAAATACCGGTGGATATTCTCCAACTTCTAAGGCAAACAAATATACTTCATAATAAATCCTCTGGGACATTAGTGTAGGGTGTGTGCCAACTATTCACATCAGTTAAAATGTTTCAATCACTAGGCAGCCAACTGTCTATAGTAGGAAACAGAGTAGTCATCAATAAGCCACGTATATCACACATGACGTGAGTCACGTCCCCAAGATCTCTGGAAACAAGCACTTTCATAAATGCATGGCGTGGGCCTCGTTTCACTAGAGCGTTGTAAAATAAGATTTCTATCAATGAACCAGCCTTAATGAATTTATTTACTTATCCAACATCAGGTTGATAATTGTTTTATTTTGTGGCCTCTTTCCCCTGCTGTGGTGCTGAATGGTGGGGCTGTGAATGGCAACGGGAGTGGGGACAGAACACCTCTCCCCAGTTGTTATTTATTAGGCCTGCTGTGTTCCTCCAACACCTCTCCCCAGTTGTTATTTATTAGGCCTCTTTCCCCTGCTGTGGTGCTGAATGGCAGTGGGACTGGGGCAGACCCTGGTGTTCCTCCCCAGGTGTTCCTCCAACACCTCTCCCCAGTTGTTATTTATTAGGCCTCTTTCCCTCCAACACCTGCTGTTATTTATTAGGTGCTGAATGGCAGTGGGACTGGGGCAGACCCTGGTGTTCCTCCAACACCTCTCCCCAGTTGTTATTTATTAGGCCTCTTTCCCCTGCTGTGGTGCTCAGTGGGACTGGGGCAGACCCTGGTGTTCCTCCAACACCTCTCCCCAGTTGTTATTTATTAGGCCTTTCTTTCCCCTGCTGTGGTGCTGAATGGCAGTGGGACTGGGGCAGACCCTGGTGTTCCTCCAACACCTCTCCCCAGTTGTTATTTATTAGGCCTCTTTCCCCTGCTGTGGTGCTGAATGGCAGTGGGACTGGGGCAGACCCTGGTGTTCCTCCAACACCTCTCCCCAGTTGTTATTTATTAGGCCTCTTTCCCCTGCTGTGGTGCTGAATGGCAGTGGGACTGGGGCAGACCCTGGTGTTCCTCCAACACCTCTCCCCAGTTGTTATTTATTAGGCCTCTTTCCCCTGCTGTGGTGCTGAATGGCAGTGGGACTGGGGCAGACCCTGGTGTTCCTCCAACACCTCTCCCCAGTTGTTATTTATTAGGCCTCTTTCCCCTGCTGTGGTGCTGAATGGCAGTGGGACTGGGGCCCCTGGTGTTCCTCCAACACCTCTCCCCAGTTGTTATTTATTAGGCCTCTTTCCCCTGCTGTGGTGCTGAATGGCAGTGGGACTGGGGCAGACCCTGGTGTTCCTCCAACACCTCTCCCCAGTTGTTATTTATTAGGCCTCTTTCCCCTGCTGTGGTGCTGAATGGCAGTGGGACTGGGGCAGACCCTGGTGTTCCTCCAACACCTCTCCCCAGTTGTTATTTATTAGGCCTCTTTCCCCTGCTGTGGTGCTGAATGGCAGTGGGACTGGGGCAGACCCTGGTGTTCCTCCAACACCTCTCCCCAGTTGTTATTTATTAGGCCTCTTTCCCCTGCTGTGGTGCTGAATGGCTTTGGTGGTGCTGAATGGCAGTGGGACTGGGGCAGACCCTGGTGTTCCTCCAACACCTCTCCCCAGTTGTTATTTATTAGGCCCCCTGCTGTGGTGCTGAGAATTTATTAGGCCTCTTTCCCCTGCTGTGGTGCTGAATGGCAGTGGGACTGGGGCAGACCCTGGTGTTCCTCCAACACCTCTCCCCAGTTGTTATTTATTAGGCCTCTTTCCCCTGCTGTGGTGCTGAATGGCAGTGGGACTGGGGCAGACCCTGGTGTTCCTCCAACACCTCTCCCCAGTTGTTATTTATTAGGCCTCTTTCCTTGCTGTGGTGCTGAATGGCAGTGGGACTGGGGCAGACCCTGGTGTTCCTCCAACACCTCTCCCCAGTTGTTATTTATTAGGCCTCTTTCCTTGCTGTGGTGCTGAATGGCAGTGGGACTGGGGCAGACCCTGGTGTTCCTCCAACACCTCTCCCCAGTTGTTATTTATTAGGCCTCTTTCAAATTTAAAGTTCAATTAGAGAGGCCTAGATTGTATTTGAAAACAGCTGTTTTTTTTCTTTATTAATAAAAATGTTCACACAAATAGCCTATAGGACAGGTCGTTCGCAAATTATTATATTTAAGTTTTATTACTGTGTAGGTGACTTGTTCTAGGCTAAATGTCTTTTTCGTCTTAAAAAAAATATATATTAATTTCTGATTTCTAGAAGGGGTAAAGATGCAACAGGAAATGTTTTGCTTTTCAATAAAACCTGTCATTTTGGTATAAGAACATTGTTATATATTATTTTACATTTCTATTCTGTTAAGATGAATTGGGTGGACGCTCTAATGCGTCACACAGATAACGCATTAGGATGTCTGGTAAATACCGGTACATGTTTTGCCTGTCAGTTTGTCCGGCACCACATTTTCCTAACTGAAACCCTGGTGTGTGTGTTTGTGTGACGCTTTGTTCAATGTTCTTAGAACTGTTTCTATCAATTGTGGTTTGTAGCGGAAGACAGAGACTGTGACATGTCTGTGTGTGACGCGTGTGTGTGCATTTTCCCTGTAGGTGTACATGGAGCTGGAGCAGGGCAAGAATGTGGACTACTGGAGGGACATGACCACCATCACAGAGGACGAGATCAGCAAGCTCCGGAAACTGGAGGCATCTGGAAAAGGCCCAGGTACAGCAGCACCACCACCTCTAATAGGCCAAACTACAGTAACATCTCAGTAGCGCTCTCTCTCATTGGCCCATATTCTGTCTTGGCATTCCACCATCAACCTCTATCCTCTGTGCCTACACCTAGGCATTTCTCCCCTTGTCCCTCTCCTAGGATGTGTCCAAAATGGTCCACTGGTCAAAAGTAGTGTACTCTATGAGGAATATGGGGCCATTTCCTGCGCAGCCCCAGTCTAATGTTTTCTGGGTAGTTGACTGTCTCCCTCGTCCCCAGGTGACCGTCGTGATGGCATTAACACGTCAGTGAGCACCGATGTTCAGATAGTGTTTAAGGGAAAGACCTACAGCCAGCTCCAGGCGCTGAACCTCAACATGGAGACTAAGATCCGAGCTGGGGGATCCAACCTGGACATAGGCTACTGGGAGAGTCTGATGCAGCAAGTCAGGGTCTACATGGGCCGAGCACGGTGAGGACCGGTGTGTGTGGGTATGCACACTTACCCTACCGGTCTCTGGCATTTCTGTGTTTGTGTGTGTGTTAACCATCCCTATCTATGTTATAGGTTGAGAGAGAGGCACCAGGATGTGTTGCGTCAGAAGCTGTTCAAGCTGAAACAGGAACAGGGAGTGGAGAGTGTGCCTCTCTTCCCCATTATCAAAGAGGAGCCTGAGGAAGAGGATGTGTGAGTACATGGGCGGACACACACACACAGAGGTTTCACCTTCCACCTCTTTCTTTACATGCTCATGTACACAAGGTTTGACCTTTGCCTCCTCTGTTTCTTCTCCACAGGCCCGAGAAAGAAGACCCTCCCTCAAAGGAGCCTGGCGCCGCCTCTTCCTCCCCTTCTGCCAATCAGAAGAGCGCTACAGAGAAGGATGACCAAGTGGCAGGCCCATCCACAGAGGGAGATGGTGAGAAGGAGGGAGAGGAGAAGGGTGAGGTGGTAGAGGCCGTTCTGACTGAGGAGGATTTGATCCAGCAGAGCCAGGCAGAGTATGACTCTGGCCGCTACAGTCCCACCCTGCTGCTGCCCTCAGAGCTACCGCTGGACACACACACCATCACACCTGACGAAGACACACAAAAACTACACCTCTCACGCAGACAGCTCGCCGTGACAGGTAAGTGGCTTTGCATCAACACACCCATACACACAGAAACACTCGGACATCTCTACCTATCGTCATATTCATCTCTCTCTCTCCTCTTGTTCTCCAGGTGATGCCAATGAGAATGCGGAGGATGAGTTTGTGCGTCGTGCCAAACAGGGCATGGGCGGGGACGAGGCTCAGTTTAGCGTGGAGCTTCCCCTAACGGGCAAGATGTACCTGTGGGCCGACAAATACCGACCCCGGAAACCACGCTTCTTCAACAGGGTCCACACAGGCTTTGAGTGGAACAAATATAACCAGACGCATTACGACTTCGACAACCCTCCGCCTAAGATCGTCCAGGGCTACAAGTTCAACATCTTCTACCCGGACCTGATCAACAAACGTTCCACGCCGCAGTACTTCCTAGAACCCAGTCCTGACAACAAGGACTTTGGGGTTCTGCGGTTCCACGCGGGCCCGCCATACGAGGACATTGCCTTTAAGATCGTGAACCGCGAGTGGGAGTACTCTCACCGTCATGGGTTCCGCTGTCAGTTCGCCAATGGGATTTTCCAGCTGTGGTTCCACTTCAAGAGGTACCGCTACAGGAGATAGAACTGGCTAACTGTCCAACACCAACCCAGACTGGGAACCTCAGACTGCCAGGTTTTAACCATAGATATGCAATGTTAATGTACTTTGTATCGATTGTGTTTTTATTGGTTGTCTTAGTGTTAACCTTTCTCTTTGTTATCACTACGGCAGCCCAGACCATTCCGTTGTCACAAAGAATGGTTTCCATTTGTTTGATCAGCTACTGCTTTTCAATGTACAGTTGAAGTTGCAAGTTTACATACACCTTAGCCAAATACATTTAAACTCAGTTTTTCACAATTCCTGACATTTAATCATCCTAATAAAAATTCCCTGTCTTAGGTCAGTTAGGATTACCACTTTATTTTAAGAATGTGAATTGTCAGAATAATAGAGAATTATTTATTTCAGCTTTTATTTCTTTCATCACATTCCCAGTGGGTCAGAAGGTTACATACACCCAATTAGTATTTGGTAGCATTGACTTTAAATTGTTTAACTTGGGTCAAATGTTTCAGGTAGCCTTCCACAAGCTTCCTATAATAAGTTGGGTGAATTTTGGCCCATTCCTCCAGACAGAGCTGGTGGAACTGAGTCAGGTTTGTAGGCCTCCTTGCTTGCACATGCTTTTTCTGTTCTGCCCACACATTTTCTATGGGATTGAGGTCAGGGCTTTGTAATGGCCACTACAATACAATTTTTCCACAACTTTGGAAGTATGCTTGGGGTCATTGTCCATTTGGAAGACCCATTTGCAACCAAGCTTAACTTCCTGACTGATGTCTTGAGATGTTCAATATATCCACATCATTTTCCTTCTTTCCTCATGAAGCCATCTATTTTGTGAAGTGCACCAGTCCCTCCTGCAGCAAAGCACCCCCACAACATGATGCTGCCACCCCCGTGCTTCACTGTTGGGATGGTGTTCTTCGGCTTGCAAGCCTCCCCCTTTTCCCTCCAAACATAACGATGGTCATTATGGCCAAACAGTTCTATTTGTTTCATCAGACCAGAGGGCATTTCTCCAAAAAGTACGATCTTTGTCGCCATGTGCAGTTGCAAACTGTAGTCTGGCTTTTTTATGGCGGTTTTGGAGAAGTGGCTTCTTCCTTGCTGAGCGGCCAATCAGGTTATGAGGATATACATTTACATTACATTTACATTTAAGTCATTTAGCAGACGCTCTTATCCAGAGCGACTTACAAATTGGTGAATTCACCTTCTGACATCCAGTGGAACAGCCACTTTACAATAGTGCATCTAAATCATTTAAGGGGGGGGGGGGGTGAGAAGGATATATAGATACTTTTGTACCTGTTTCCTCCAGCATCTTCACAAGGTCCTTTGCTGTTGTTCTGGGATTGATTTACACTTTTTGCACCAAAGTACGTTCATCTCTAGGAGACAGAACGTGTCTCCTTCCTGAGTGGTATGACGGCTGCATGGTCCCATGGTGTTTATACTTGCGTACTATTGTTTGTACAGATGACCGTGGTACCTTCAGGCGTTTGGAAATTGCTCCCAAGGATGAATCAGACTTGTGGAGGTCTATAATTATAATTATTTAATTTTTGTGATTTCTTTTGATTTTCCCATGATGTCAAGCAAAGAGGCACTGAGTTTGATGGTAGGCCTTGAAATACATCCACAGGTACACCTCCAATTGACTCATGTCAATTAGCCTATCAGAAGCTTCTAAGGCCATGACATCGTTTTCTGGAATTTTCCTACCTGTTTAATGGCAGTCAACTTAGTGTATGTAAACTTCTGACTTCAACTGTACCTGTCTCTGAAATGACATATTAAAGATTATTTTCCTAGCTGGCTTCCGTTTGATGCAGAGCTGTGAGAGGTAAAACTGTCTAATAAATCATATTCAATTAAAGAAACATCTTAACTTACATTTTCCTCAGTGGCATTAAGTATGCCTCAGTCAGGATGTCAACAAATCACTGACTAAAGCATCCCCTTTACCATTGGCTAAGGGCAGGATTCCATCTGTAATCTCATTCACCATAAACTCTGCAAATGTTTTCTCAATTGAAAATTTGGCCACTATAGCGCTGAACTTCAGCGATACAGATTGAATCCACCCCTAACTAACGCTGACCTATCCACAGCTGTTTCATTTACGACTAATTAACCCCCAATGTTAGCAAGGCCACTCCTGCCCCAGGTGGAAACCTGTCAAGCCTATTGGCTATTCTATATACACACACATTGGTGACTCCAAAAACAATTAAAGTAGAAAGAGTTTTAATAAAGACAACAGGATCCTGAGAAGGCATGTACTTAGACAGGTTAGAAATAGAGAGAGGACCACCTAACAAAACATTCTGGAATAAAGTGGATGATTCACTGAGAAAAACAAGATAGTAAAACATTGTCATATCAATCATATTAATTTAATTAGGATAATTCCTACCTATCCTTGTAGTTCTCTCTCAGTGCTTGTTAGAGGTGGGTGCTGGATACCGGCATAGATGGTTGTTCATTTGAGCGGGTCACACAAGTTTCTAATGCTTTAGGAGCGCGTAAATCTAAACAAAGTTTGATAACCAGTCCCCTCCACCACAGTTCAACTTGACCAATCCAGCACTAGAGCAGGAAAAGCTGGGTCTGATTGGCTGGTAACAGAATCATAGGGTGTGTTCCTCTGCTCAGGCATTGCTGACGCCTGCCAGAACTTACAACGCTCTGATAGGTATTTAACATCAGCTAACCACATATGTTATAGCAATCTGTCAGTCGATGACACAGTCAGTGATGTCACGTCAGCAGAACGCAACCATAGTTTCACAAACAATACAGTTCTCTTCCAACCGCTTTGTACAAAACATTACAGGTGTGTTGGTCCGATCTAGTCACAGTTTATCTGCTGCATACTGTTCAGTCCCGTTGAATACTGACTGCATACAGTCCAAAAATAAAGCAAACTGAAATACCATTGGCAGTAAGATCATATCTCTGATTCATCATCAATGAATGGCAATGAGGGGAAAGTAACTCTGGCTTCCCCCTCCTCACCCCCTCCTAATGCCACCTCCCCAGTAGAGTGGTTGTTATTACTGGTGCAGTTTCCTTCTCCAGACACCAGGGCCTTGCTCTCCGCCTCCCCAGGCTCTGAGACCTCTAGGTGGGCCACGGCAATGTGAGCAGCCCCCTCCTCTGGGGCACCTTGGTTCTGCCTTCTCCCTGCTCCTATCACTCTCCCACAGGGCCCAGGCAGGGGCAGATGTCCCTTGTGCAGGTTCCACCCCAGCAGGACAGCCAGCAGAATCGCTAGGAAGGCCACTGACACCTGCAGTGCTGCCAGGGAAGGGCCCTCGGTCCGGGGTTCAGGTCTGAGTGAGAGCCCTTCTAGACCTACTCTAAGCTGGTACTCAGCCACGGTGGTGGTGTATTTCCCGCTGTGGGAACGCTCCAAGGACAGACAGCGGTAGCGGCCAGTGTCAGAGGCAGAGGCGTTGAGGATAAGGAGGCTGTCTCGGAGGATCTGGTTGCGGGTTGAGGAGGGCAGGGGCAGGGAGTCTTTCACCCAGTGTGTCTCTGCCAAGTTGGAAGTGGGGGGGCACTGGAGCTTCACGTTGCCACCTAGCCACATGGTCTGATTAACAGTCTTCACAGGGTCTGGAAGAGAATGTATTGGTTAGAAAACACACAGACGGACACACAGAAAAGATGGAATAGACACACATACACTCACCTGAGGCGGGGCAGAGAGAGAAGTCTCCAATCCATAAACTTTGGATCAGTTCACTGAGACAGAAACGGGAAGGTGTTCAGGGACAGAGTTAACCAACAGTACATCAGATCTCTGTTCTTCTACATGGGTTAAAAGTAATCAAAGGAAAACGTACAATTGGTTTATGCAGCACCATACCTGTCTGTGTTAGCTGTAGACAGGGAGATACACTGGGCTGTAGTTCTGTCCCAGACACAGTAAGGGTCTCTGGCCAGGACACAGTCCACACAGGTGCGAGAACGACCACAGCTACTAAACGGCATCTGAACAGCACCGTACTCAGAGCCTGCGTACAGCTGACCCTACACACACACACACACACACACACACACACACACGTTACACACACCCTTTACACTGCCATACATACTGTACAGCAAATTTCAGCTGCCGACAGACAAGAAATAGAGCTTTACGTTACCGTTGTGTTGGAGAAACGGAGGACTTTGATTGGCTCACGGGGCTGGAAGAGCTGCACTTCCTCGATGATGAACATCTCCTTATCGTAGTTAAGCGCTTTCAACACGCTGCCACCCTCTGAGACACGAAACACACATCAGTGCTGATACTGTATGTGGGCAACTAAGCCATACACAGCGGTTCAGAGTTATTAAACACACACCTGTGCCTATGAACATGACATGGTATTTCTTCCCGTCCAGGGCCTGTGTTCTGTGTACTATGATGCGTGTGAAGGCAGTGCCTCTCCTGACCAGCAAGGGGCGCTCTCCCATGGGCAGAACAGCCTGGTCCATGAGGGGCCGGTCTCTAATGAACTGCAGGGTCCGGTCTGGCAGGTCCAGAGTTTGACTGATTCCCTGGTTACGAGCCTCGTCATCTATACACTGGAAAGGGGAGTGGGAGAGGAGGGAGGGTTTATTCAAGCCTGGAAGAACGTACAACTTTAATCAGGAAACTTTCAAGGTTAGGTTGGTCTGTTGAAAATCTATAGATCATCTGAAGGGAGAGACTGTGAATAAACATCATAATGACAGAAATGTTACAGGAAGAGAGAGAGAGAGAGAGAGAGAGAAGACAAAAGGAAAAGAAGAGTCAGTCTGACTCACAGCTCCAGGTCTGGGGGAGGGCACGGCACCACTGTACATCACCCACTTCACAAAGGACGTTTCCACGGTTACCGGGGTCTTGTACTTCCCCTCGGAGAACACCCTGCCGATGTCCAACACGCTGTATGCACACACTGCAGAGAGGTCCACCCTGTCCCTGGAATACAACCACACAGAGCATTAGAGACATACACTGCAGAGAGGTCCACCCTGTCCCTGGAATGCAACCACACAGAGCATTAGAGACACACACTGCAGAGAGGTCCACCCTGTCCCTGGAATACAACCACACAGAGCATTAGAGACACACACTGCAGAGAGGTCCACCCTGTCCCTGGAATACAACCACACAGAGCATTAGAGACACACACTGCAGAGAGGTCCACCCTGTCCCTGGAATACAACCACACAGAGCATTAGAGACACACACTGCAGAGAGGTCCACCCTGTCCCTGGAATACAACCACACAGAGCATTAGAGACACACACTGCAGAGAGGTCCACCCTGTCCCTGGAATACAACATTAGAGCCACACACTGCAGAGAGGTCCACACACACAAACTAAAACAGTCAGGTCCATCCGTTGTGGTGCTCACATAAGCAAAACACACACACTCATACACACACTTCAGAGTTCAACTTACGACTGTGATGTGAATACAGCATAGAACACACAGCTTCTCCAGTCCCCCTCCTCACACCAGCGGTAGGTGTCCTGTATGATGTAGGGTAGCTGGGATTCCAGAACAGGACAGTCCACACGGGCCTTTAGAAACGACGTCCACTTCTTCTGCAGGGTCCTCTGGCCCCCAAGGTCCCCCTGAGACACAGAGACAGAGATTTACATGAAGCTGCCATTAGACAATAACGGTATATCTTCATAGAATACAAGCACCCAAAGACTCCTTAAGGAGAGAAGTCATTCTCAATGCCACCGTGGGACACACACCTTGCAGACACGTGCTACGCGGGACACCACCAGTTTGCTGTAGAAGTCGTACTCCACAGCGGTCTCAGTGAAGAACAGGTAGACCTTGTCATCGTCACCCGTTAAGCTGTTCCTACTCTCTGGCATCTGGGCCATGGAGATGAAGTTGGGCTCTGACAAAGACAAATGTAGTAGACATCAACCTAAAGACTTCAACCTGTTCTAGGATCTGTTTGTGCTGTCTTGCCAATTCCTTATGTTTCCATTATAAGAGTTGGCAAGACGGCACAGACAGATCGGGGACCAGGCTATAAAGACTTAACCTCTTGTTGAAAAACAAAGAAAAGGGAGTTGAAAGAAGACTGTCTTACCATGTAGCCAGGAGCTCTTGAACTCAGTGCGTATGGAGGAGGGAGAGCTGCGCATCACCACAGGCTCAGAACCCAGGAAGTTCATTGATGTGGCTGAATAGAGGGTTTTGTCTAGAAGAGATATAGCTTTTGTCAAAAACTTACTTTTTGTAGCAGGTTGGGAGAACTTATGCAGCAGGTAAGAAGAATTCACATAGCAGGTTTGAGGAGAAGGTTAAGTTTAGGAAAAGGGTTTGGGTTAGCTAACAAAGTGAGAACACTTTTAACGTCAAATTGACAAAAGCTGTATCCCATCTGAGCACAGGTCCTCACCTGAGAGCATTGTGGGTCAAGATGGTTCAACTCAAACAAGCCATCAGATCAGGAATATCAGACCTGCATCACTTAACCTAGCCTTTTCTGTCTTTAAGGAGATTGATATTCCCGGATTCCTGACAGAATTCTGGAGTAGTTACTCACCGATCATGATGGAAGAGAATCTCTGGAATGGATCGAAGGGACACTTCCCTTTGCCATCCTCTGCCTTGTTTTCCAGAATCAACTCTCCGTCTTTGTAAGACTGAAACGACAGAGATGAGCGGTACACTTGTGAATGATATCTACTATGACAGGTTATGACCGGACTTGATCATAAGGAGTGTTGTGTTTCCATTGACTCACCATGTAGTCACACTCTGGGTTGAAGGCCTTGGTCCCACACACATACATCCTACCGTCCTCCATCGTATGCAGGACCCTGATGTAATTCTGACACTCTATCTGCAACACAGTATCTACTTATTTAGCTATCTGCATAGAATGCACATGTATATACAAATGAAACGGGAAAGCACCATGAAATGTGCAGAGAAAGCATCAGTTCACTGACTGGTCTGGACCGACCTGATTTTTCCCCTTGGAGCTGCACTCCTTCTGCTGCTTCTCTGTCACTTTCCAACTTACCTGAAAAAGACATGGAAGATAAAGTTAGAAGATTAACACTTTACGAGAGGTGTTGCGTCTGTTTCAACTACTGGTGCATAGCTCGGCCACCCATGCATACCCCACAAGAAGTCTCTTCACAGTCCCCAAGACCAGAACAGACTATGAGAGGCTCACAGTACTACATAGAGCCATGACTACATGGAACTCTATTCCACATCAAGTAACTGACGCAAGCAGTAAAATTAGATTTAAAAAACAGATAAAAATACACCTTATAGAACAGCTGTGACTGTGAAGCCACACACACATAGGCACAGACACATTTATACACACACACATAGATTTTGTACTGTAGATATGGTAGTGGCGGAGTAGGGGCCTGAGGGCACACAGTGTGTTGTGAAATCTGTGACTGTATTGTAATGTTTTTAAAAGTGTTTAAACTGTCAGAATATGTTATTGTTAGACACCGGGGCTCCTATGGAAAGGAGAAGGGCCACAATCTGGTACAAGTCAAAAGGACAGCCGTGAGTTGGGGAAGAGTGAGGAATTTGGGTCGAGGTCAGGTCA
Source organism: Oncorhynchus masou masou (assembly GCF_036934945.1). Lineage (NCBI taxonomy): Eukaryota > Metazoa > Chordata > Actinopteri > Salmoniformes > Salmonidae > Oncorhynchus > Oncorhynchus masou. The sequence continues at coordinate 14,015,559 of NC_088214.1, forward strand.
GATGAAGTGAGGAAGAACAGAACATTGGCTGTTCAGATGTTTATCAGGAGACTCAGTATAGGAGGAAGGGTTAAATACCGGTGCTCGCGTGAATGTCTTGCTCTTATGCAGCTGTGTGACCCTTTGGGTGAATAAACTTGGTTTGAGATTTTCTAATCGTCCAATGGTTTTTACTCTTCATTTAGAACCCAACACCAGGAAGAGTCGCTGCTGCAAAGGCATGTTGAACATGAGACATGAGTCTTCCAGGACATAATTTCATAGCTGTCAGTGTAAGTGCCAAAGCAATCTGTTAAACTGTAATACTTCAGTGTTCTTACGGAGGACTTCTTGTTGGAGATGTTGTTGATGTCCAGGGCGTAGATGTTCTCCCTGGCTCCCAGCAGCAACAGGCCCAGGTCCTCTCTCAGCAGCATGGTGGAGTAGTTCCACACACCCTCTTCACCGAACATACGACCATTCTCTCCTAGTACAGCAGAATGAGTGACATTGAATGATACAGGAAGTCGTACGGAGTGACACCAATAGTTACTCACAAAGACACCTGCAGTTACACCGGATGATAGTTATGTAAACTATTTTTTGACACATATGACAGTTACATAAACCTTCCCCTAATCCAAATGACACCTGATTGTGGCTGTAGCAGTAATATAATATGTAGATATATTCACAAACAGTATAGACAGAAGCAGTGAATAAATATTGATGGACGCACTTAAATGCAAGAGCAGTACTTACTATGATAGGGTACAGTTTTACGCGGAACGCAGTCCAGTGGCGAATGGGCATCCAGCGTCAGAGCGAGAGGGAGGAGCCAAAAGAAACTTACGACCACTCGAGGATACATGGCTTGTTCCTTGTCAAAATGTAATTTAGTTCCTCAAATGGCTCTTAAAAGGAAATCCAGTCCAGTCTATGTTAAATCCAGTCCAGTTTGTGTTAAATCCAGTCCGGTAGAGAGAAGGCAGGAGGCACTCATAGACCCAGGCTACGTGTTAGGCCTACTTTGTGTTCAGAGGATAGATGGCTGTGTGATTGAGCCAGTCTCCAGCACAGGCTTCTGATCTCTCTACAGGCCTCTGTCAGCAGGGAGTCCATGGTAAGATGGATGGCACGGACCTGAGAGAGAGAGAGAGCGAGGAGAGAGAAAGAGAGAGAGAGAGAGAGAGGAGGGGGGTCTATGGTAAGATGGATGGCACAGACCTGAGAGAGAGGGGGTGGGGGGGTCTATGGTAAGATGGATAGCATGGGGAAAAGGCACAGGCACTGGCCTGCTGACTGCTTTGGCCCATCTGAGAGAGAGAGAGCAAGAGAGAAAGCGAGAGAAACACTGGAGAGGGGGGACATATTTTGAGGGAGAGAAAGAAAGAGAAGAGCTAGAGAAAGGTATGGTTAAAGAGCGTGATGTGAGCTATGGTCTGCGCAGCAGTAACTCTGTCACAGCCATAGTGATGGTAATGGGAGGGCATGAAAGGCTTTCAGTGGGGTGCAGGAGTGTCGACTTCAACTCGTCTGGACCTAACAAAACCACACAAAAACAGATCCTCACAGAATACCAAATCCTGTGTGGACAGGGGAAATAGCAGTACAAATGGTGAAAAACACATATTGTTCAGTTCACACAAACAGTCTTGTTTTAATAACACAATTGATTCCATTCAAAATCCTATTTTCCCTAACCTCTAAACCTAACCCTAACATAATCTTTAACCCTCAACTCTAATTCTAACCCTAAATCCCTTAGAAATAGCCTTTTTCCTTGTAGGGGGTGGAAAAATGTCCCACGTTGGTCAAATGTTGGTTTGTGTGCTACTGTTGTTGGACTTCTGGTCCCCACACGTGTAGTTAAACATGTCCACACACACAAATACAACTAACCCAGGTCTACCATCACAAGAACATTGGCAGTTGTACAATCTTGTTCTGTAAATGTTGCAATGTCGCAAGTCAATCCTTTTGAGGATCGGATTTCCTCACTACGGTGGGTGTGTCCAGGAGTGTCATTAGTCAGAGTGCTGGTTGTGTAGCAGATTAGTCACAGCATGTCACATAATGCATGTCACAGATGTTTCACATATCTACCCCTGAGGCAAGAGGCTCCATTGGTTAACACATGCTGCGGCTACACCAATGGCATTCATATTTAGACACATCTCTAATAAGAGACAGGTCTGTTTGCATGTCTGTGAGTGGTGCAACTGCAGAAAAAACCTTCCTGTGTAGTTTAATTAGTTTAATTTCTTTGTCCAAATAGTTTATACCCTGACACATTGACAAACTTCAGCAGTGAATGGTGTAACGTTGTGGACTGTGTCACATCCGGCCGTGATTGGGAGTCCCATAGGGCCGAGCACAAATGGCCCGAGCGTCGTCCGGGTTTGGCCGTGATTGTAAATAATAATTTGTTCTTACTGGCTTGCCTAGTTAAATAAAAGTTGCACTTAAAACACATTTAAAAAATAATTAGGATAAAATGTCATACCTAATACCTCAATTGTTGGCAAACAAGTTAAAGTAATAAACTATTGCGTAACTCAAAACAGGAAACAGCTACTCTACTTCAGTCCCCTATCAGTCACCTGTCTGGTGCATATGGACAGAAATAAATGCACGCAGTAGTTTAGCATTTGTGAGAGTTTATAATGTGTTCACACGTATCAAGGCTCAAATTCATTATGCCCACTATACATTTGACAAATGTAACAAAAATGTACCTTAAAAAATATATTAATCAGAGACTAAACCTACCTTTAAAGGTGAAAGGTGTTCTTTCTCGAGTGTGTACAAGAAACTGCCCAGGTCTGGTTGCTCTTTGGTTCAAACACAGTACAAACCCACAGCCAAGCGCTTTCCACAAAGAGGCAGTGGCTAAACGGCTGTCCTTGTTCCCCCTTCTGTCTCTTTCGGATCCGTTGAAAGGGACTGTTGTTGTCGGATAAATTGTTGGGAAAAGTTAAGGCGCTCAGATCCCGCGGTGAAGGACCTGAATAGATACCGCTGCTGCTACGGCTCCGTCAGCATGCCAGATTATTCTCTCTGATTGAGCAACCTGGTCTCTGAGCATTTTGTATTATTCTGTACATATATTCAGAGCAATTCCTTTCAGTATAATATGTTACATTTCATATGGTATGTATTAATTTGTGGATGTCCATCACCCATTTTGTATATTATGCTATGAATTACAATTTCGTTTATATGTTACTACTTGCAAAATGTACAATATGTAGCAAATTTGTAAAATGTGCTTTAAAACTGGTGGGAGGAGCTATATGAGGATGGGCTCATTGTAATGGCTGGAATAGAAGACTGGAGTCAAAGGTGGATTCCATATGTATGATGTTTGAGATACCGTTCCATTTATTACATTTGAAACATTACAATGAGCTCGTCCTCCTATAGCTCCTCTCACCAGCCTCCACTGTGCAAAACATGTGATATGTTGGCGAGGGTTTAGGGTTAAGGTCAGGGTTAAGTTCAGGAGTTAGGTTAAGGGTTAAAGTTTGGGGAAGGGTTAGCTAACATGTTAAGTAGTTGCAAAGTAGCAAGAAAGTAGTAAGTAGTTAAAGTTGCTAATTAGCTAAAATGCTAAGGTTGTCTATGAATGAGATTTGAACTCTCAACCTTTGGGTTATAGGCCCACCCATCAACCCTAACCAACCAACCTACTTACGTTTTTGCCTTAACTTCGGGATCGGTGTCCCTTCCACAGGACGGTTGAGCTAACATAGGCTAATGCGATTAGTATAAGGCTGTAAGTAACAAGAAAATGTCCCAGGACATAGACATATCTGATATTGGCAGAAAGCTTAAATTCTTGTTAATCTAACTGCACTTTCTAATTTACAGTAGCTATTACAGTGAAATAATACCATGCTATTGTTTGAGGAGAGTGCACAATTTAACATAGTTTTTAATAAACAAATTAGGCATATTTGGGAAGTCTTGATGCAACATTTTGAACAGAAATGCAATGGCTCATAGGATTAGTCTAAAGATTTGCACATATACTGCTGCCATCTAGTGGCCAAAATGTATATTGCACCTGGGCTGGAATAATACATTATGGTCTTTCTCTTGCATTTCAAAGATGATGGTGCAAAAAAAATACAAAAGAACAGTTGTTTTTTTCTTTGTATTATCTTTTACCAGATCTATTGTGTTATATTCTCCTACATTCCTTCCACGTACAAACTTCAAAGTGTTTCCTTTCAAATGGCACCAAGAATATGTATAGCCTTGCTTCAGGGCCTGAGCTACAGGCAGTTAGATCTGAGTATGTCATTTCAGGTGAAAAAATGAGGCAGATCCTTAAGAGGTTTTAAGTAACCATCTGTCTTTTGGAACCATACCAAACGTAACATATCATACTAATTTTAGCGTCTCGGATTTACATTTACTATGTTATGTCTAGTCTATGAGACCAGGCTGTGAGCGAGGTAGAAAAGATGAGCGCGCTCTCTCGTGAAAAACAGGCGAGTCCCGACAGGTCTGACATAAAAATGACTGAAATATCACGCTCCCCTTGAACAACACAATACTACAAATGCTAATGAAGACAGTTCCTACAACAATACTTATATTTTTCGTGTAGTTTAGTGTAGTGCTCAAGTCAAATGTGGACAGTACAGCAGTTGTGTAAAGTACTTAAGTAACAATACTTTAAAGTACTACTTAAGTAGTTTTTTTGTGGTAGCTGTACTTTACTTTTTATATTTTAACAACTTTTACTTCACTACATTCCTAAAGAAAATAATGTACTTTTTACTCCATACATTTTCCCTGACACCCAAAAGTACTCCTTGCATGTTGAGTGCTTAGCAGGAGAGGGACATGGTCCAATTCAAGCACTTATCAAGTGAACACATGGTCATCCCTACTGCCTCTGATCTGGCAGACACTAAACACACATGCAAATTAAGTCTGAGTGGTGGAGTGTACCCCTGGCTATTTGTACATTTAAAAAACAAGAAAATGGTGCCATCCGCTTTGCTTAATATAAGGAATTTGAAATGATTTATGCTTTTACTTTTGGTACTTAAGTATATTTTACCAATTCCATTTACGTTTGATACTTAAGAATGTTTAGAACCAAAGACTTTTAGACTTTCACTTTTACTTGAGTAACTTTCTATTAAGGTATCTGTACTTTTACTCAAGTATGACAATTGGACACTTTTTCCAGCACTGTAATAGTGGGGACAGCGGGTTTTAGGGACCTATCTCGTTGGAAAGAAAATATGAAATAATTTAATGCTCCATCATTGATCCAAAACATTTAGCCAAACTACATCTTGAAGCAACTAACAATCGTATCTGTCCTGCAAACTGTTTGCTTATCTCATGCTTGAGTGCATAACTTGTTTTCCCATAAAGTTCTTGTGGCCCTTACAAAAACCAGGGCAGCTTAAGATGCAGTCCAGAGTCCAGACGGAGTCATTCCCTCCGCAGAAGAATGTTCCATTAATTATTAACACAGTGAATGACTATCCTACTCTAATATCACGGAATCCATCACCGCAAACATGATCTTAATACAGTACCTATAATGGATTGCCTCCCATTGCAGTGGTGAAACACTATGCACAGTGGTCTGTATTGTACACACCACTGGATGAAGTGTGCATTGATTATGGGTCATATTCTGGTACCAATTTCTCTCCTCCATTTTCCTAATGTTCTTCTTTTCACTATAAAGGTTACATTTTCCCCTCAACTTACACTTAAGATTAGTCAATTTAGTTGGTTAGTCCCAGGTAAGGAATGTAACATGGCAGTCATTATTGTTTGAAATGTGATATTATAGTCCAACTATGGCACAACAAACAAAACAGACTGACAATATGTTTTGAAGCCAGTAGATTATGACTCTCCCATTCATGTTTGCTTTTGCTTCTAGCTGCTGGTATGCATTGGATCACCCACTGCTGAGAGAGGGCAAGAACATTATGATGCATCTGAGCAACGTACAGGAAGTATTTTTATTACCACAAATAAACAGTAGCAGTGCGTGGGTCCAATCACTGGGGAAGCCAAGCCAGTAAAAAAAGCCATATTACCACCTATGTTGTAATAATTGCATTGTTTGCTCTATGACCCATTCGTTGATATGCCACCGTGATATACAATAAGGTGTGACAACAAAAACACAACAGTCACACAGTGGCAGAATAAATTCAACTACACATATTGTTTGTTTCATCACAAAACCGGAGAGCAGCATCTGTCAGGTGAAGTCCACAAAGCAAATATTGCATGTAGCAACCAGTTATAGTTATCACGCAAGTCAGTGTTTCTGACAGTTTACTAAACAACTACTGACTTAGAACCCCAGAGTTACCGCAAGTCAGTACAAAGACAACAGGAGCACTGTCTCCACTATTTCAGCACAATTTCAACTTAAACATTTGAACATCAAGTCGACAAGGCTTAATGCTTAGTTTATTCCACCGAAAATAAACTTAAAAGATACCAAAAACAATTTAGTCCAATCAATGTTGCTAAATGTCTATGGTACTGATTTGTGTGTGTGGGTTGTGGAAAGCTGTCAGTATGGCCACTGCAAGTCAAGTGTGGCCACTGCAAGTCAAGTATGGCCACTGCAAGTCACTCATTGCTTCAAGCCACACCTCACTACACCCACCAAACAGGAGAAAACGTACCTCAAAGTCAATTCAAGAATGTACAAGAACGTCTTAGGAAAACATGTTGTTCAGTACAAGACATTCTGCAAAGTAGGAAGAGTTCAAGCAAAATGAATGCAACCCTGTCTACGTACAGTTGAGCTCAGCTCAACGCGGATTGGCTAATTATTTTATACTTTTTTTATTTTCAAGGGTGGCCAAATGCTTGCTGGCATCAACAATGAAATGCTACAGCGGCAACATGTCATACTCTTTCTGTCCAGACAGCATCAGATACATGGGCTACACATACTGAGACAGAGGGGCACTGTTTCACTCGCTTGGATGATTTCTCCACTGAGATAGATTCAGGGAATTTAAGGAAAATTATGAAAACACAGTAAAAAAAACTGCTAGCTGGAGCTCATCTGAGCAGTCAGTTGTGAATGCCATCACCCGCTAGTACTTAATGCTGATTGGTTTTGGTTCTGCTGTCCGGTAAGAACATCATGTAGAGGCACAATTAATTGTAACCATTACCAAACACACACACACAGCTGCTTCCATTGAAGGGTTTATATAGGTGTTGTAGTTACTGTATGATGGACACAACACTTCAAGATAGAAAACAGCATGTGAGAGCTCGTCACTACACAACTTGCATCTTCTCGAGGTGGCAGGTGAACATGCTCTGATTGGAGGTGTGTGGGCTGAGCTCTGGAATGCACCCTGATTGAAGGTCAGTCAGGTTAAGAGGGCCAGCCTTTTTTTACACACAGAGACGAAAAATAAATTGTAAATAAACAATATAATTGTTATTGGTCAAATGTTTGTGGAAGCCAGGCTTCTCTTGGCATCTATGAATACACACACCACTGCAAATAAATAAATAAAGTCAATTATTTTCATAACCACACATAAGAACAAATGAAGCAAGATGAGGGTACAACATTTGTAACATTTATTACGTGACGAAAACTGCTAGCTGCAGCTCGTCTGAGCGTTCTGACTCAGGCTGAGCGTTCACACCACAGGCTGTCTGAAAAGAACATTGTGCAATCTTCTGTCCAGGACTTTTATGTTCATCATCACCATACACTAAAGTATTCACACACACAGTCTTGTACAGCTAACCTTGTTGGGGGACACAATTCAGTCCCATTCAAAATCCTATTTTCCCGAACCCAAAAATCTTACTTTAACCCTAAAACTAACCCTAACCCTTAACCTAATTCTAACCTTAACCCTAAACCCCCTAGAAATAGCATTTGACCTCATGGGGACTAACTAAATGTCCCTAATTGGCCACATTTTTGTTTGTTTTTTAAAACACACACTTCCACTGAAGGGTTTATATAGGTGTTGTATATAAATCTTTAGCTTACAAAAGGATGGACTTTTTGTTTGTTTGTTGATGCAGGCACAATCTTCCCATTTAATTGAACATTCCAGAATGTGAAAATGTACTGAACGCAGCCCTGAGAAGGGTAGAAATCACCCTAATGGGACAGACATGGCTTTTTTAACATTATGTATATAAATATTTTCCTCATTCCCATTTGTATGTGGTGGGTAGTAAGGCCAGCAAGGAAACCCATGACAGTGAAATAGAGATATGTCCTACTATGAGAACCTAACTCACATAATGTGACTATCACAATAAGCAATGACATATTAGGAAAATAGAGTTCACCCTTGTGTAGCCTTAAGGTGTGTCACGCCTTCTCCCGCTCCGGCGCTTGACGTTGCTGGTTTACTAACCACCTGTCCCGGTGACCCATCATTACGCTCACCAGGACTTCATCACTACCTTGATTACTTCCCCTTTATCGAGCACTATGTAGCCTCACGAATCAGGCATTATTAGTTCTGTTTTCATGTCCAGACGCTTCGCTTGTTTTGTATCAGTCCATGTTCGTTATTATTAAATTCACCAACTGCACCTAGCCTCAAGCTAGGCCCAAATACCAGCTAATTCTAGGGCTTCAATACCTCCTCTGCCAATTGGCCGGGACCCTTTATTGTCGACACAGAGTCCCACCGATCCATCACGACTGGACTGCCGACGTGATTACCCGATGTGGTCTCAACAGGCTATTCTGTTACGATATCGCTGCAGAACCATCTACTAGCCCCGGCTCGCTAGCTTTTCTGAATGCTGTGTCCCCTGATTGCCCAGCTAGTGTCCTGTTCGCCCAGCTACTAGTGACAACCGAACAGCATCCTGACTCACCTATTGCTGCTCTTTTGACCCTATGATCACTCGGCAACACAGCTGATGTCCCCTGGACTGTTTCAACACGGTACCTAACTTTGTTTACCTGTCGGCTCCAGCCTCGAACTCAGGTCCTGTATGTACCTAACTGACCCGCTCTGCACATTCATCTCCATTTACCTGTGTCTTAGCTCTCCTGATCAACACCTGTGATTGCTTTGACTCTGTCAATATGCCTTGTCTACTGCAGTCTTGGCGAGTTTTTGTTTTATTTCACTGTAGAGGCCTGAGTCCCACTCAAAAAGCCTTAGCTCTTTCGTCCCACCCCACACACATGCTGAGACCTCAGATGAATTGATGCCTCCAGAGACGAAACCTCTCTCATCGTCACGCAACGCATAGGTTTACCTCCACTGTACTCACATCCTACCACACCCTTGTCTGTACATTATGCCTTTACACCCCAAGATTAGTAGGGCAAAAAAAATTAATGCTTGTTTGCCAAATTGTACTTTGTCCTACAGTGATGCATTACAATACGTCTGGCATGTGGTAAGAGAAATGTCTAAAATGAGTTTGACCATATACAGTGGGGCAAAAAAGTATTGTCAGCCACCAATTGTGCAAGTTCTCCCACTTAAAGATGAGAGGCCTGTAATTTTCATCCGAGGTACACTTCAACTATGACAGACAAAATGAGAGAAAAAAAAATCCAGAAATCACATTGGTTTTTTAATGAATTTATTTGCAAATTATGGTGGAAAATAAGTATTTGGTCAATAACAAACGTTTATCTCAATACTTTGTTATATACCCTTTGTTGGCAATGACAGAGGTCAAATGTTTTCTGTAAGTCTTCACAAGGTTTTCACACACTGTTGCTGGTATTTTGTCCCATTCCTCCATGCAGATCTCCTCTAGAGCAGTGATGTTTTGGGGCTGTTGCTGGGCAACACGGACTTTCAACTCCCTCCAAAGATTTTCTATGGGGTTGAGATCTGGAGACTGGCTAGGCCACTCCAGGACCTTGAAATGCTTCTTACGAAGCCACTCCTTCGTTGCTCGGGCGGTGTGTTTGGGATCATTGTCATGCTGAAAGACCCAGCCACGTTTCATCTTCAATGCCCTTGCTGATGGAAGGAGGTTTTCACTCAAAATCTCATGATACATGGCCCCATTCATTCTTTCCTTTACACGGATCAGTCGTCCTGGTCCCTTTGCAGAAAAACAGCCCCAAAGCATGTTTCCACCCCCATGCTTCACAGTAGGTATGGTGTTCGTTGGATGCAACTCAGCATTCTTTGTCCTCCAAACACGACTAGTTGAGTTTTTACCAAAAAGTTATATTTTGGTTTCATCTGACCATATGACATTCTCCCAATCTTCTTCTGGATCATCCAAATGCTCTCTAGCAAACTTCAGACAGGCCTGGGCATGTACTGGCTTAAGCAGGGGGACACGTCTGGCACTGTAGGATTTGAGTCCCTGGCGGCGTAGTGTGTTACTGATGGTAGGCTTTGTTACTTTGGTCCCAGCTCTCTGCAGGTCATTCACTAGGTCCCCCCGTGTGGTTCTGGGATTTTTGCTCACCGTTCTTGTGATAATTTTGACCCCACGGGGTGAGATCTTGCGTGGAGCCCCAGATTGAGGGAGATTATCAGTGGTCTTGTATGTCTTCCATTTCCTAATAATTGCTCCCAAGCTGCTTACCTATTGCAGATTCAGTCTCCCCAGCCTGGTGCAGGTCTACCATTTTGTTTCTGGTGTCCTTTGACAGCTCTTTGGTCTTGGCCATAGTGGAGTTTGGAGTGTTTTTATGGTTGTGGACAGGTGTCCTTTATACTGATAACAAGTTCAAACAGGTGCCATTAATACAGGTAACGAGTGGAGGACAGAGGAGCCTCTTAAAGAAGTTACAGGTCTGTGAGAGACAGGAATCTTGCTTGTTTGTAGGTGACCAAATACTTATTTTCCACCATTTGCAAATAAATTCATTAAAAATCCCACAATGTGATTTTCTGGATTTTTTTCCCCCCTCATTTTGTCTGTCATAGTTGAAGTGTGACTATGATGAAAATTACAGGCCTCATCTTTTTAAGTGGGAAAACTTGCACAATTGGTGGCTGACTAAATACTTTCTTTGCCCCACTGTATAATATTTAACCCTACATAAGGTTTTGACAGGATGTAATTGCTAGAAAAACACTGCAGGTATTCACGACCTGACAAAGCTTCCAGTGGGCTGATCACATTGTCTACGGTGGGAGCATATCAGAATTACTTTTTGTCAAATTCTTAATATAACTATATGGAATAACTGTCTTAACACTGAACAAAAATATAAAACGCAACATGCAACAATTTAAAAGATTTTACTAAGTGTAAATAAATTAGGCCTAACATGCTCACTAACAGGGATGTAAACAAATTTGTGCACAAAATGAGAGAAATACACTTTGTTTGTATGAAACATTTTTGTGATCTTTTATTCCAGCTCATGAAAAATGTGACCTACGTGTAGCGTTTCTATTTTTGTTCAGTATATGCTTTCACCTCTCACAGTGAGAAATGTGACTACAGTATCAATCATGTGTGTACTTAATAGTGTAGCACAGTTATTTTTTTTAGGTTATTCCAGGGTTACACCGGGATGATGTGTCAAACCCACCAAACCCTGGATAGACATGTGGTGTGGAATGTGTGCAGGTGGGTCAGTGTGTATGAGACACTGTAAAAGGACACATTACCAGCCGGCCAATCTAGGACTTTTTATTCTGTGGGACTGAAGGGAGGGAGCATGCATGGCAGTACTCATTATTGTGCCATGCAGTGTCACTTATCAAAGCACTTAGGACTTTGTATTGTATCTAAGCAAACAATAAAACTTCCTCTCCTGCTGATTCCTTTATATGCCACTCCTATACCAGCCCAAACACTATACTCTGCCTCCTAGTAACACTGCCCAGTTAGGCCCTCGTTACACAGCACCTGATACCAGTCTTCAAATCTCTCTGTGTGATCAGGATGAGGCTGTTTCTCTCTCATAATTGTTACTTTTCTGTTGCCTTCAGACAGACACAGCTCTCTGTTTGCTGTAATTGGGTCCAATGTGAGCTCACAGGCATCTGGTTACATGAGAGAAATGAAGACGAACATAAAAAATAAAAAGAGACAAACTTTCACATTCACATTGAGTGTATTGATTGTGCTACACTACAATCTCCAGATGTTTGTTCGTATGTTTTATATCATTTGAACAAATGTTTACCTTAAAAAATGATAACTCTGCCTCCAGAAATTCATACCACTTAACTTTTTCCACATTTTGTTGTGTTACAGCCTATTTTCAAAATGGATTACATTTTCTCACCCATCTACACACAATACCCCATAATGACAAAGTTAAAATATGTTTTTAGACATTTTTACAAATGTATTAAACATGAAATACAGAAATATCTAATTTACATAAGTATTCACACAATCCTTACTGATTAAAAGCATATCAATAACATGATGCAGCCACCCACTATGCCTGAAAATATGAAAAGTGGTACTCATTAATGTGTTGTATTGGATTTGCCCCAAACAAAAACTTTGTATCCAGGACAAAAAGTGCATTTTTTTGGCAGTTTTACTTTAGTGTCTTGTAAACAGGATGCAGGATTTGGAATATTTGAGTTGTGCATACTTCCATTTCACTCTGTCAATTAGGTTAGTATTTTGGAGTAACTACAATGTTGTTGGTTCATCCTCAGTGTGCGCCTATCACAGCCATTAAACTCTGTAACTGTTTTAAAACATTGGCCTCATGGTGAAATCCCTGAACGGTTTCCTTCCTCTCTGGCAACTGAGTTAGGAAGGACCCTTGTATCTCTGTATTGACTTGGTGTATCGATACACCATCCAAAGTGTAGCTAATAACTTTACCATGTTTAAAGGAATGTCTGCTTTTTAAAAATGTTTACCCATCTACCAATACCAATAGGTCCCCTTCTCTGTGAGGCATTGGAAAACCTCCCTGTACTGAATCTGTGTTTTAAATTCACTGCTTGACTGAGAGACCTTACAGATAATTGTATATTTAGGGTACAGAGACGAGGTAGTCATTTAAAATCTGGCTAAACACTTATTGCACACAGAGTGAGTCCATGAAACTTATTGTAACTTGATAACCAACATTTAATCTTGAACTTATTTAGGCTTGCCATAACAAAGGGGTTAAATAGTTATTGACAAGACATTTCAGCTTTTTAAGGAATTTGTAAAAATGTCTAAAAACATAAGTCCACTTAAACAATATGGGGTATTGTGTGTTGGCCAGTGACAAATCAGTGTTTTATCCATTTTACATTCAAGCTGTAACACAACAACATTTGGTAAAAGTCAAGGGGTGTGAATAGTTTCTGAAGGCACTGTATATGTGAGATATATTTCCTCAGCCCAGACTTTAACCAACACTCTTCACTGTGAAGAACTCTGTGGAAGAAACAGAAGTCGCAAGGCTTTCAATGGACTGTTTTAGACTATTTTCCTGCTGTTTAGAGGTCGACTGAAGGTTCAGAGACCCTCATGTTTTCTCATGGTGGGGGGCATGTTACTCTGCGTCTGGTCCGCTCTCTGTCCACCACCTCTCTCAGTATCTGCCCCGGCAGCAACGTCAGACAGCTGGGCACACTCAGCTACAATAACCAATCACGCAGGGGGTTACTGTGAGGTCAGGGAGCAACCGCCAATCAGACAGGGTTATACTGTGATGTAGGGTGTCTGACTTACATCTATGACAGAGTAGATGAAACCTTTCCACAGCTCTCGAGCCTCCAGATTGGCAACCTGGAAAAGAGGAGAACAGAGGAGAGGTTATTACTTTCCGCCAGTACAGTGCCTCCGGAAAGTATTCAGATCCCTTGACTTTTTCCAAATGTTACGTTACAGCCTTATAACAAAATGTATTACATTTTTAAAAATCCTCAATCTACACACAATACCCCATAATGACAAAGCAAAATCAGTTGTAGAAATGTTTGCTAACTTATACAAACTAAAAAGCAGAAATACCTTATATACATACATTTTCAGACCTTTTGCTATGAAACTCAAAATTGAGCTCAGGTGCATCCTGTTTCCAATGATCATCCTTGGGATGTTTCTACAACTTGATTGGAGTCCACCTGTGGTAAATTAAATTCATTGGACATGATTTGGAAAGGCACACACCTGTCTATATAAGATCCCACAGTTGACAGTGCATGTCAGAGCTTGGTGGAAGGAATTGTCTGTAGAGCTCCGAGGCAGAATTGTGTCAAGGAACAGATCTGGGGAAGGCTACCAAAACATTTCTGCAGCATTGAAGGTCCCCAAGAACACAGTGGCCTCCATCATTCTTAAATGGAAGAAGTTTGGAACCACCAAGAGCTGGCCGCCCAGCCAAACTGAACAATTGGGGAAGAAGGGCCTTGATCAGGGAGGTGACCAAGAACCCGATGGTCACTCTGACAGAGCTCTAGAGTTCCTCTTTTGAGATTGGAGAACCTTCCAGAAGGACAACCATATCTGCAGCACTCCACCAATCAGGCCTTTATGGTAGAGTGGCCTGACAGAAGCCACTCCTCAGTAAAAGGCACATGACAGCCCACTTGGAGTTTGCCAAAAGGCACCTAAAGGACTCTCAGAACATGAGACACAAGACTCTCTGGTCTGACGAAAGCAAGATTTAATTATTTGACCTGAATGCCAAGCGTCACATCTGGAGGAAACCTGGCACCATCCCTACGGTGAGGCATGGTGGTGGCAGCATCATGCTGTGGGGATGTTTTCAGCAGCAGGGGCTGTGAGATTAGCCAGAATCGAAGCAAAGATGAACGGAGCAAAGTATAGAGACATCCTTGATGAAAACCTGCTCCAGAGCGCTCAGGACCTCAGACTGGGGCAAAGGTTCACCTTCTAACAGGACAACATCCCTAAGCACACAGCCAAGACAATGCAGGAGTGGCTTCGTGACAAGTCTCTGAATGTCCTTAAGTTGCCCAGCCAGAGCCCGGACTTGAACCCGATCTAACATTTCTTGAGAGACATGAAAATAGCTGTGCAGCAACGCTCCCCATTCAACCGGACAGAGTTTGATCTTCAGAGAAAAATGGGAGAAACTCCCCAAATACAGGTGTGCCAAGCTTGTAGCATCATACCCAAGAAGGCTGTAGTTGCTGCCAAAGGTATTTCAACAAAGTACTGAGTAAAGGGTCTAAGTACTTATGTAAATGTGATTTACCTTTTTTGGGGTGTGATTGTGGGGTATTGTGTTTTGATTGATGAGGGGAAAAAAACAATTTAATCAATTTTAGAATAAGGCTGTAATGTAACAAAATGTGGAAAAAGTCAAGGGGTCTGAATACTTTCCGAAGGCACTGTTTGTGTGTGCCTGTGTTTTCTTACTGTGAGTTCTCTCCATCTGTCATGCGTTGGATGATTGTAGCTGCTCCCAGGTTTCTGTCTCGGCTGCAGTCGTCTTTCAGTGAGACAAAGCCACTGAGGTCCATCTTCTCCACATACTGCAACAGATATCAACCGTACAAACGCAATGACATATCAGACTTAGTGTGTAACAGTTATTTGAGTGTCCTTGGCATTATTGAAGAAGAATAGAGTGTTCCCACACAGACAGGTCCACAGCCGCTGAGAGATCTGTACACACACAGACCGAGATACGCAGAGAGATCCAGAGGAAATCAGAGACATATTGGAGCTGCATACCAGTTTTTCACTGAAAAATCTTTTAACATTATTGTACATTGTTACCTCATCCATAAAACCTTGTTTTTCCGCCATAGGGGATTTTAGAAACCCTTCAAATCAGAGCGGTCTTTCGTGTAAGCTTATCCTGGTGTAACGTTTTGATAACCGTGCAAATCTCTCTCGTACTTATCAATATATTTGCATGTATTTACCGCCAACAAATGAAATGCTAATTGGCTGCTAATGTGGCTATAAAGAACTACAAACACCATGATTTTCTGGACGAGACCGTCAAATCAAGGCAAAGGTAAGAATCTCTGGATTAACTACCTAATGTTAGCTAAATGTAGTAATTCATAAATAGGCTACATTTCTTAAATGTAGCTGTTAGCAAAGGAGTCAGCTAGAGATGACATGCAGGAGCCTGCAGGGATTTATGGTCTTGCATGATGTCTTCTTTGGTGCTAATTAGCATTTGCATATCTGAGAGTAAATAGAGCTGAACATATTAATGAAAGCCATCTTGTCCGCGAGAGATTTACATCGTTATCAAAAGCATACACAAAACACAGCCCGTATTTTAAGTGTTTCTTTAATCCCCTATTCGGAAAATGAATGGCGGAAAAACGATTTGAACCATTCCCTGTTTGACCGCTAGGTTTTATGGGTATTATGACACCTCCAATCTGGGGATCTATAATGATCCCACGGGATGATTCTGCACCACAGCTGTTGTCAATCCCTGGGCATGTGATCCTCCATTCAATAAAGTGCACCTGAACCCCAGTCCCAAACATCCAGGCGTTACCTCCCTCCAAGCTGTGGCAAGGCAGTGTTATTAAACCGCAGCCACTGACAACACCATGCTTCGCTCATCTCCAAAACACCACAGCACAGTGGCACCATCTCTCAGAGATAGAGATGGCCATATTAAAAGCATTTCTACAATCAATTCACTAGTATGGTCATTTAGACTAAAAATGACAATGCCTAAGGGACAGTTATATTCAAGCATAGGCAACCAGAAGTGACAGATCCTCCTCATTGCCTTTTCCATGACAGTTTAAAGGTTAGGAATGCATGTGACATTCAGTCAGAATTGTGAGCTGAACATTGACAGCTGTCATTTTTTTTGTTTAGATTGGTAAGTTATCTGGCCGCTAGACTAAGTTAGTAATCATGTTTAATTACCAGCCTGGGGAACCCCATTGATCTTGTTAGCAGTTTTTAATATATCTGAGTGAGACTGACTAACATTTCTCTACACCCTAAGGCAAAATGTGTACAATTGAAGGAAATTATCTGTAAAACAGCTCAATAACCTCTCCGACCCATTGCAAAATGAGTATAATTGCAGGAAATGAGTTATAATATGGCTAAATCTTCTCTAGCCCCATGGCAAAATGTGTTGAATTGCAGCAAATTTGCTTTAAAAACAGCAACATTTTCTCTAGACCCATGGCAAAATGTGTTGAATTGCAGCAAATTTGCTTTAAAAACAGCAACATTTTCTCTAGACCCATGGCAAAATGTGTTGAATTGCAGCAAACTTGCTTTAAAAACAGCAACATTTTCTCTAGACCCATGGCAAAATGTGTTGAATTGCAGCAAACTTGCTTTAAAAACAGCAACATTTTCTCTAGACCCATGGCAAAATGTGTTGAATTGCAGCAAACTTGCTTTAAAAACAGCAACATTTTCTCTAGCCCCATGGCAAAAAAATCTAATTGCACGAAATAAACTATTAAAATAAATAAATAAATAATTAATTTAAAAAAGTAATGTGGGTACACAGGCCGGCGAGCAAATGCGCCCCCTCCTGATGAGTTAAAAAATTGTGGCCCCTACCCCCATCAAAGTTGCCCATCCCTGGTCTATATAATAGGCCTGCCTGTACATTCTTTGTTGTTATTGACATAATGACTCGGCTACAATCACTGGGCCATTTCTGCAGTGTTATCCAATCTAGTTCATTGTCCAACTGTACAGTCATTGGTCCAACCCTAGGGTAATAGTGGTATGCTTAGGCGCTTAATTAATTCGGACTCCAGTTCAGTCTACTTTAATAGCAATCACTTCTGAGTAAGAAGCAAGTGAAGTACACCACAGTATGTGAAGCAATGTCAGCACAACAATTCTTCATCAGTAGCATCAAGAAATGGGTTTCCATGGCCAAGTAGCCGCACACAAGCCTAAGATCACCATGAGTAATGCTAAGTGTTGGCTGGAGTGGTGTAAAGCTCGCCGCCATTGGACTCTGGAAACGCGTTCTCTGGAGTGATGAATCATGCTTCACCATTTGGCAGTCCGATAGACAAATCTGGGTTTGGTGTATGCCAGGAGAACGCTACCTGTCCCAATGCACAGTGCCAACTGTAAAGTTTGGAGGAGGTGTAATAGTCTGGGGCTGTTTGTCCTTCACTGGAACTAAGGGGCCAGAACCATGACAATCTTAATGTTACAGCATACAATTTCATTCTAGACGATTCTGTGCTTCCAACTTTGTGGCAACAGTTTGGGGAAGGCCCTTTCCTGTTTCAGCATGTCAATGCCTCCGTGCACAAAGCGAGGTCCATAAAGAATGGTTTGTTGAGATTGGTGTGGAAGAACTTGACTGGCCCGTACAGAGCCCTAACCTGAACCCCATTGGGGTGAATTGGAACACCAACTGCTAGCCAGGCCTAATCTCCCAACATCAGTGCCGACCTCACTAATGGGTGACACTTTACCACAGCATGCAATGCAACGCACCAACCTTTTCGTTCGGGCCTGTTTTTCCAAGTATCCTTTGTAGTAGCAAGGCTGGAGCTGCACCCTGGTTCCCTCCGACCCCTAGCGCTGTTTCTTAGGTGTAGCAGCCATGAGTATAGCTGACTGGCTGGGCAAACCGAAAAGGGCACACCTTCCATTTATGAGATAACACCATGGATATCCGCCAAAAACTGTCTGTCGTGCATGTCCTTATAATGGACGTGTCAGTCAGAATAGGACGTGTCAGTCAGTATAGGAGATGTCAGGCTGGAGCTGCACCCTGGTTCCCGCCTGACAGATCAATGTATTTTTCACAACTGACTTGTTTTTTTTAAACCACTGATTAGATTGTCCTATTAATTTTAGCTACCTACAAGAGCATTTAAATGAAAATGGGTGTACAATAGACAATGAAAGAATATGAGAGAGAGACTTTTCTGGAAATGGTAATTTATATGTAAATGAAGGCATCATTCACATCCCCCTGAAGACACATCCAGCAGACCGAGGACCAATTCACATTTATTTAAGAAGCGTTCGGACAACATTCCCCATTTATATTGTCGCAAAAATATACAATAAATGACAATACAAAGATAAAAGAATCCACATAAAGATAATCCTGCCTTGGTTCAAACCTCCATCCATGGAGAGCGTAAATGACCAAAAACACAGAGCCTCAAAATAAGGCATCATCGCTGAAGCAAGACACATAATCTATAGACACATGCAGGCAATGAGCAATTTACAATGGACACTTCACAAAATGACTCTGTATATTAAAATAAAGCTGCTATTAAGATAATACTCGTAATATCAAAATAATATGATACTCCTGTGGGATTTGGTAGAAATACCCATCTTCAAATGTAGTGTGAAAAACATAAATAGATTGTCACCAACGGCATTAGAATAGTTGAAGACAACGACACCAGTCCGCAAAAACAGACATGCTTAATCTGAGCCCTTTGTTACATTACTCATAGACACTGGTAAACATGGTACTTAAGACAACTGGAGCTCCTTCCCCCCTGCCTGCCTTGTTCCTTTTATTTAGGCTAATGGGATGTGGTAACCCACACCTAAACATTAATCACCTACAGAGGCACTAAAACCCATGTTCACACAACAAATATAGCCCAAGAGACATGTAAACATTAAGTTAGGAGGAACGTTTTGGTAGAGCTGCATGTTCTAGGGAAGGAGTGGAGGGTAGTAGTGGAGAGGGAGATGGGGGTGGGGGTTATGTAGTGACCTTTGAGAGACAGTGTTTGAGGGGGTGGATTAAGAGATGTCGGAAGGGGGTTTAGGGATGAAAATGGGAGAACAGGGGCAGGTGTGAGAGGGGTAGGAGGCGAGGGGGCAGCAGAATGGGGCAGATAGCCAGTGAGTGGGGGTAGGGTATAAGCTGTCCTGTGCCTATTTCCACATAGAAACAATGTGCCTGTTCCGGTTCCAATTCCACGGGTGTCGTGAAGGAGTGTAGCAACTACATAACGAGGGTAGACAGTTATCGGCTGTGGGTAGGACTCATCACAGTTCTGAGGCTCTGGGTAAAAAAAAGGCGTAGCTTGAATTGAAACACCCAGAAAGACTAATAAAGTCCATGGTCATATACAGTACTATTTCCTGTCTCTCCCACCCACCCACACCATGGAGTGACACGTGTAAATACAAAAACAACCCTTCTTTCAAATCCCCTTTTGGCAGCGGGTTGGATGGAACAGTCCCTGCGGTTATATCCTCTGAAGAGATGGGTTTAGGGCCATTAAATATTGTGTGGATGAAGGGCAGGTTGTAGGCGGGTGGGATAAAGAGAAAATAACACCTTAAAAAAAAAAATCCATAAATGTATCATTCTTGTGCAATTTATATCTTTAGGCTACATTAAGGTATTTCTTTCATTATCTTAGGCTATCTGGCATTAGTGCATTAAGCCTAAACATTAGGGGCTACCTGTACGCACAGCAACTAGCCTATACACCAATCACTTTTAGGAACAGGCAGAAAAAAATGTAATCCATGGAGGCAAAAAGGACAATGTTGGAGTTTCAATAGGAGAAAAGCTACAAAAGGAGGGTTGAAAATAAAGAGAAGGTAGGGCCAGAAAAGTAATGTTTGGGAAAGATGTGGTGAGGCGGTAAAAGAGGATGATAGTGCCAGCTATGTTACGTGATGATTGTGAATTAAAAAACATGAGCTGGCAAACACCCAGAAAGAAATAGTTTGTGTTGAGGTGCTGACTAGCGGCGAATAAACTATCAGAATAAAGTGGCGCTCCATGTATAAACTCCCAGCAATTTAATGGGTATTTACCAACGTTTGGGCATCACTGTGTCTTCCTCAGGGTAATGTCACTCCATGTATAAACTCCCAGCAATTGAATAGGCATTTACCAACGTTTGGGCATCACTGTGTCTTCCTCAGGGTAATGTCACTCCATGTATAAACTCCCAGCAATTGAATGGGCATTTACCAACGTTTGGGCATCACTGTGTCTTCCTCAGTGTCGCAGGGTAGGAGGACGGCTCAGTGATTCCTGAAACGTTGGTAAATACCCATTCAATTGCTGGGAGTTTATACATGTGATGATTGTGAGGCACTAAAAACATTGTCAGCCAAGACGGCCTTCAAATAGGCCTATGGCTGGTCAAGGGAACTGTAGCCTGCTGTTCAGATGGAAGCTGAAATCTGGACACTGACTGTGCAGGTCTATAACCTCATACTTAATATGAACTCCTGCAGAATTAACCATGTCTTGCAGTAAAATTATACACTAAATGTAGGAAATATGTGGACTTGGGAACAGGACTGGAGAAATGATTTTTTCCCCCCAGCATCTTGAGAGAATGTGAATGCTACAATTTCAAACCACATAATTTGCATCCAAGCCGAACTGAAACCTTATCAAAAACATGTTAGGTTGTTCACAGCTTTCTATTTCCTAGTCAAACTGATGTCATTTGGGAATCTAGCACATAAAACTGTAAAAAACAAAATGTTTTGTTATTGCATTTTCTCTCCAATTGCTAAACGTCTTTGCTCTGTGAAACTTTACCGATGTTAACTAGATTGAAGCATTCTATTGATTTATGACATTCTAGAAAGCAAGGGTTTAGTTAGTATTCTAGGGCAACATATGACAGAAGAGAAGCTGTGTATATATATATAATTATAGACAAGTTGACTAACAAATAGCCTTCCAAAATGTCAGCAATCATAAGCAGAAACATGTCTAAATACGGCAAAAACAAGTCCCTGCACCCTCGGTCCAAAAACAAGTCCCTGCACCCCTCGGTCCAAAAACAAGTCCCTGTCACCCTCGGCCCAAAAACAAGTCCCTGCACCCTCGGTCCAAAAACAAGTCCCTGCACCCTCGGCCCAAAAACAAGTCCCTGCACCCTCGGCCCAAAAACAAGTCCCTGCACCCTCGGCCCAAAAACAAGTCCCTGCACCCTCGGCCCAAAAACAAGTCCCTGCACCCTCGGTCCAAAAACAAGTCCCTGCACCCTCGGTCCACAAACAAGTCCCTGCACCCTCGGCCCAAAAACAAGTCCCTGCACCCTCGGTCCAAAAACAAGTCCCTGCACCCTCGGTCCAAAAACAAGTCCCTGCAGTCTGACTAGCCTATAGTGCATTTTCCATATTTGCGGTTTAGGTTTGGGCCTCGGACATTCACTTTATCACAGTCAGGCAATTGCGGGTGTTAAAACAGCTGATCCAAGCACCACTAACACACTGTATGCAAACTGACTGTAGCAAGTGAATAATAGGAGGTCACTCTACACTGTTACTTTGGCTTCAGCCTTCAGGCACACAGGGTTAAGTCAGAAGGAGCAGATGGCTTCAAATCTAAGTCAGAACACAACACAAACAGAACAAAGCACTTGGGTGGACTATGGAAAGTTTCCCTTTTTGATCTTATGACCATATAAAAGTTAGTAAAAATAAGAGAGAGACAGAAGAGGGAGGCAAAGGGGTACAGCAGACAAAAGGAAGATCTCAATTGCATACTCCTTTTTCTCGAAACCCATTGGAAGAAAAGGTCAGAGGGGACAGACCGGCTGGCTTTCTCATCCAATGGGTTTGAGCAGGAGACGAGGAGAAAGCAATTGAGATCTTCCCAGTCAATGAAAGGCAGCCTTGCAGCTGTAACAGTACTAAACGGAGATAGTGTTATAGTGTTTAGAGACATAGTATACCTGGTCTGCAGAGCTGTGTGTATGCCAGCAGACAATGACCATTCACTAGTTATTTACGAGACTAGGTGCCCAACTGTTTCCAACAACACCATATATTTTCCTTGCCAAGGAAATGGCGACGTTGGCTTTAGTAGAAATAGGTAAGCAAACAGGCCAACTCTTCACGTAAGTTTAGACCCAGAGAAAAGCTGAACAATCACATTTACCAGGTATGGGATGAATTAGAAAAAGGACCATAAAATAAACAAAAATCAGCACTGAGGTCCATGCAGGACTAGCCCCTGGGCACATTTCTAGGATCAGCTTGCAGTCCGTACATCCTAACCTTAACCATAAGTGGGAAACATACTAAACTGAACTTAGATCAGTCTCAGGGCAACTACATCCTACTCCTGAAGGTATAACAGGCTTAGACCACCAGAGGGCAGCATAGGACAGCTAAAGCCAAGATCTAGCTAACTCTCCATGCCAGGGAGGAAAATAATTGGTGTGTATGGATTTTGTGTTTTTATATAAGAAAAAGAGTGTGCATTAAAATTAACCAGATTTTCATGCAAAGATTCCCAATTGTGCAAGAACAAAACATATTTAACCATTTTCCCTAGAATCAAGGGGCTATAAAGTAAATAGGTGATTAAAGGTAACAATTTCAAGGCAATTTTGTTGCAGGTTTTTTTCTAGGTCTGCTTAAAGCACACCTCTGGTAGTGTTCATGGGTACAGGTCACCCATAATGACAAACATCTCCTCTAGTAACCCCATCTCCATATGTCCCAGTAAGAGAGGTGTAGTGTACAGAGAATGAAAACAAAGATACACATTCCTTGTGCTAACCTTTCTCTCCATCAACATCTTCCTCCCACTTTTTCTATCCATCCATCTTTAGGTGAATCTCAATCTAAGGTGACCTCTCTCATTTTATTTTCTTACACCGATATTTCCTTGTCCTGCTTTATTTAGATCAGTGATCATCAACAGGAGGAAGTCATTTTAGACTTTTGAGATGCCCCCCATCAGCCCCCCCCCATCTCTCCCTTCCCCCTCCCTCATCTCTCCCTTCCCCCTCCCTCCCGCTCCTCATCCCTCCTCTTGTTCTGTCAGTGTTACAGGGGCACTACCACTTCCACATAGTTGTTGGGGAAGAATCCTGATTGGCCGCGGATAGTGCCCTCCAACCAGTTCTCGTCGATGCGGTTGGTCAGCATGATGATGTCGCCCTCGCAGAAGCCCAGCTCACCCTCATTCTCTGGCTCGAAGTCATAAAGGGCCTTAGCGCACGGCTCAGAGGCTGGGGAGAAGGAAAAGGGAGGAATGTGTTGAAGAGGGAGAGAAAATAAACTTTAATTTGACATTCTTTTGAAACAGATTTAGCAGCTTTGCTTTTCAATGACGCAGGAAAGGGACCAGAACCCTTCATAAACGTCCAAACCGCTGCGCTCACAGGGTTGAAGGGAGACGTTACTCATTACCAGATCCAGTGTGCGGGGTTAGTTTAGTCCCTCCAGGATTCTGTTGACCAATCACTGCACTAGTTCCGCAATTAAACAGTCAAACCACAGCAATATTTTCACACAAAATTGACCCATCATCACAGTACAAAAATCAACCAATTACTGCACATTTACTGCATAATATGGTTCAATCAAGCCATAAGTCAACAAACTTTTTCGCTCGTCAGCGTATTTTCACAAGTAATTCGGAAAAAATATTTGCATTTTGCCATGCAAAATGTCAGAATTGCCTCCCGTGGGGTGCAGCAGTCTAAGGTACTGCATCGCAGTGCTGGAAACGTCACTACAGACCCAAGTTTGATCCCAGGCTGTGTCGCAGCCGGCTGCGACCAGGAGACCCATTCGGCGGAGCACAACTGGCCCAGTGTCGTCCGGGTTAGGGGAGGGTTTGGCCGGCCGGGATGTCCTTGACCCATCGCGCTCGAGCAACTCCTGTGGCAGGCCGGGCGCCTGCATGTTGACACAGTCGCCAGGTGTACAGTGGTTCCTCCGACACATTGGTGCGGCTGGCTTCCGGGCATTGTGTCAAGAAGCAGTGCGGCTTGGCAGGGTCGTGTTTTGGAGGACTCGTGGATCTCGATCGTCAACCTCTCCCGAGTCGTATGGGAGTTGCAGTGATGGGACAAGACTAACTACCAATTGGATACCATGAAATTGGGGAGAAAAAAAATGTCAGAATTGCTGCAACAATGAAGTGAAGTGAGTTGGCTGCAGTAAGGGGTTAAAGCTTCCCACACACACCATTCCATGTTAGTAAAACTCTCCTGAAATGAAGTGAGTCGATTAAGTACCATGTTAATTGCCACTCTTTCAACCTCAATCACAGACTCCCTCACACTCACAGTGTTGACTGTTCTTCATGGGCCGTGTTCTGTGGAAGGACGTGACGTCTACGGGGAGGGGGGGTTATACATAGAGAAAGAGCAGTTTTGGGCTGGTGAGACAAGACTACAATAGATAGATACATACAGAAACACACAGAGGCACACACACAGCTAAGGGCCAGTCTTACCTGAGGAGTATGAAGGGGGGTTGGCAGAGGGGGAGTACTCTCCATTTGAATGCTCCTGCTCTTCGTAGTCAAAGGAGGCTTTGGGTTTAGGAGTGTACTCACGCCTGGGGCGAGACTGGGCCTCGTTCACTCTGATACACACAGCAGAGGGGATGAATCAGTCACATGTAAATACACACAGATACACACAACGAACACAAACAGCTTCAACTGAATTGTAGAAGTCCAGACACACACAGCTGACCTACCTGTCTCGGAGTTTGTCAGTCAGCTCCTCCAGAATCTGCACAGCCTGTTTGTGATACTGCAGTTGTGACTCGACCAGAGAAGCCATCTGACTCACCTGCTCTACCTAGAGACAAGCACAGAGACCAGTCAGATTCATCAATACAGGAGGCTGGACTAGAAACGCCATTACCGGGGGAGGCTGGACTAGAAACGCCATTACCGGGGGAGGCTGGACTAGAAACGCCATTACCGAGGGAGGCTGGACTAGAAACGCCGTTACCGGGGAGGCTGGACTAGAAACGCCGTTACCGGGGAGGCTGGACTAGAAACGGTTACCGGGGAGGCTGGACTAGAAACGCCGTTACCGGGGAGGCTGGACTAGAAACGCCATTACCGGGGAGGCTGGACTAGAAACGCCGTTACCGGGGAGGCTGGACTAGAAACGCCGTTACCGGGGAGGCTGGACTAGAAACGCCGTTACCGGGGAGGCTGGACTAGAAACGCCGTTACCGGGGGAGGCTGGACTAGAAACGCCGTTACCGGGGGAGGCTGGACTAGAAACGCCGTTACCGGGGGAGGCTGGACTAGAAACGCCGTTACCAGGGGAGGCTGGACTAGAAACGCCATTACCGGGGGAGGCTGGACTAGAAACGCCATTACCGGGGGAGGCTGGACTAGAAACGCCATTACCAGGGAGGATGGACTAGAAACGCCATTACCAGGGAGGCTGGACTAGAAACGCCATTACCAGGGAGGCTGGACTAGAAACGCCATTACTATGGTTAATTTACACTTTTGTTCCCCCCCACCACCATGAGGTCAATCTTCCGACTCTCGAAACTGCTTTGTTTCTGATTAACACGCCACTTACATGATACTAACACATGTACTCAGTCTCCTCATCTGATTAAATAAAAGGTCATTCCCAGAGACAGGCCATCGAAGACAGGCTTGGCACGTTCTTAGATTGCAGAGTCATAGGTGACAATTCCAGTTTTCCACTAATACGCATTGCTGTGATATTACATAACTGTTCCACTCACTAGCTATGGAGTCGTGGCAAGCTGACTGCATATTGGTCCTGAAATACTCATCAACACTAATGCTAACATTGTTGCCAGTGCTACTGCTAATGCCAATTTTTTATTTTTTATTTTACCTTTATTTAACTAGGCAAGTCAGTTAAGAACAAATTCTTATTTTCAATGACGGCCTAGGAACGGTGGGTTAACTGCCTGTTCAGGGGCAGAACGACACCGTCTGTACCTTGTCAGCTCGGGGATATGAAGTTGCAACCTACTAGTGACTAGTCCAACACTCTAACCACTAGGCTACCCTGCCGCCCCAATGCCAATGCCAGATGTTGAAGCCCATACTGGGTATTATGGTTTGGGAGTATGAAGCCTGAATTCTGAACTTCTACCCAGCCAACCAATGGGAAATAGCCTCTTTCTTCTTAACTAAACAGATTTTCCTTGCTACTGTTGTTTCTACTTGCTTTCTAAGAGTTTAAGACCATTTGTTGCAGTGAAAGTAAGTACTTTGCGACTAACTCATTTGTAAGAAGCACCATACAAATAAAATTTGATTGATTGTTGCTGTCCATCTCTGGCATTATTTCCCAGATCCCTCAACTCTAACCGTTGACCCCTGAGATAAGTCTCACATCAGTCTCCAGGAGGTTGTGCATGGAGCTCTCTGCCATCTCTTTGGACTCGTGGAACTTCTCCAGGGCTGATCTCAGCTCCTCGTCTGGGATCTTCCCCTGGCGTTTCTTCTTATAATCGTAGTCCAGACGCCTGCCTTCCAACTTCTTCAGATGGTGCTGAGGAGAGAGTCCTCCATTAGTTGATTGTGAAGGGTTAGAAAATAAAATGTGTAACGTTGAGGGAGAGTTGAGAATCCCTTATTCATCTCATTCTAGGTCTCTACCTGGATGTCTTTGATGTCCTTGTCGACGACGGCCTGCAGTGGATCGATAAAGTTCTGTTTGACATCGATGTCCAGGGAATCTTTGACCTCAGCAAGTCTCTTCATTGACTCGCCCACGTCCACCAGGGCACCACCTACAGGACAAAGACAATTACATGAGAGAGAGCACACAATCCCCCCACCGGTTCTTCTTCTGTCGAGTACATGATCCCTACTTCACACACAAACGCACCTGGAATTCTGTATTCTGAGAGCCAAAGGCTAGGGCACAAAGGTAAAATAAAACTTATGGTAGTTTATGAAATCACTCTCTTTCTTACCAAAGTTGGTGTCCTCTCCCATCTCTCGTCCGAACTTGGCCATGCTCTCCCCCAGCAGCCCCTCAGCCTGGGGATAGCCAGGGCTCTTCACCTGGCCCCGCATCTTAGACACCGTGTTCAGCATGGTCAGCTTGGCCCTGGACGCTGGGTTGGGCTGCAGGTACTCTGATGTTTTAGAGATGACATCCACCACCGCTTTACTGGTCACATCTGCCCTCTGTGGGGAAGGGAAGAAGGAGAGACAGTGAATGCACAATCTACTCTGACAAAATGGATCGATAGGAAAATCCAATCTTAGGTTAATAGGAATGTATGTTTTTTTTGTGTTGGGGAGAGATCACTTACCTTCTCCAGATCTTTGAAGTCTTCATCCAGCTTGGTTCCCTCTGCACCTCCGACCTTCTCACTGACCATCTACAAAAGGAGAATAATAAGTACATGCATTCTGCACAGGACATGACTTTTACATGACAACAAAGCCGTTCCTAATTCAAACAGAACAGTAGCATAAAGAAGTGAAATGATGCATGGACCTCGTGACGGAGAACGATTTTATTTCATTGCGATTTTGTTAGGGCTGACCCCAATTAGTCGGCAGGTCGATTGTTCGGTCGATAGGCTTTTGGTCGACCAAGATTTTTTTTTTGTAGTCGAGCAGTAGAATAAACTCAGCAAAAAATAAACAAAACATCCCTTTTTCAGGACCTGAGCTTGTTGTCATTGCAGGCAATCTCAACGTTGTGCGTTACAGGAAAGACATCCTCCTCCCTCATGTGGTAGCCTTCCTGCAGGCTCATCCTGACATGACTCTCCAGCATGACAATGCCACCAGCCATACTGCTTGTTCTGCATGATTTTCTGCAATACAGGAATGTTAGTGTTATGCCATGGCCAGCGAAGAGACCGGATCTCAATCCTATTGAGCACATCTGGGACATGTTGGATTGGAGGATGAGGGCTAGGGCCAATCCCCTTAGAAATGTCCTTAGAGATGCCTTGGTGGAAGTGGGGTAACATCTCACAGCAAGAACTGGCAAATCTGGTGCAGTCCATGAGGAGCTGCACTGCAGTACTTAATGCAGCTGATGGCCACACCAGATACTGACTGTTACTTTATTCATTGAAAATAAGAATTTGTTCTTAACCGACTTGCCTAGTAAAATAAAAATATATTTTTTAACCATTAAAATAACATCAAATTGATCAGAAATACAGTGTAGACATTGTTAATGTTGTAAATGATGATTGTAGCTGGAAACGGCTGATTTTTAATGGTATATCTACATAGGCGTACAGAGTCCCATTATCAGCAACCGTCACTCCTGTGTTCCAAGGGCACGCTGTGTTAGCTAATTCAAGTTTATTACTTTAAAATGGCTAATTGATCATTAGAAAACCCTTTTGCAATTGTTAGCACAGCTGAAAACTGTTGTGCTGTTTAAAGCGATAAAACTGGCCTTCTTCAGACTAGTTGAGTTTCTGGAGCATCAGCATTTGTGGGTTCGATTACAGGCTCAAAATGGCCAGAAACACAAAAATGTCTACTGAAACTCGTCAGTCTACTCTTGTTCTGAGAAATTAAGGCTATTCCATGCAAGAAATTGCCAAGAAACTGAAGATCTCGTACAACGCTGTGTGTTACTCCCTCACTGAACAGTGCAAACTGGTCTAACCAGAATTGAAAGAGTGGGAGGCCCCGGTGCACAACTGAGCAAGAGGACAAGTACATTAG
Organism: Oncorhynchus masou masou; assembly: GCF_036934945.1. Classification (NCBI taxonomy): domain Eukaryota; kingdom Metazoa; phylum Chordata; class Actinopteri; order Salmoniformes; family Salmonidae; genus Oncorhynchus; species Oncorhynchus masou. The sequence goes on from NC_088214.1 coordinate 14,044,819, forward strand.
TATCTAGTTTAAGAAACAGACACCTCACAAGTCCTCAACTGGCAGCTTCATTAAATAGTACCCGCAAAACACCAGTCTCAATGTAAACAGTGAAGAGGCGACTCTGGGAAGCTGGTCTTCTAATGTACTTGTCCCTTTGCTCAGTTGTGCACCATGGCCTCCCACCCCTCTTTCTATTCTCGTTAGAGCCCGTTTGCACTGTTCTGTGAAGGGAGTGGGACAAGGGACAAAAAAAAGAACATTTTCTTTAAAAAACAAGGACATTTCTAAGTGACCCCAAACTTTTGAACGGTAGTGTGTGAGAGATATATACACACACACCTCAGTGAACTAATCCATTGCGGAGGCCTACACTAAAAGCCAATTTATGCTTGATGTGAAAATGTGGCCAGTGGATCCATATGGAGGGTATGACCAATTGTGGAGCCTCCGGAGGCCAAATCATCCTGTATAAACACAAATTAATTTCCTTAAAAACTTCCTTCACAACAGCTCTGCGCTGCTCCGTGGAGCGCAAGTAGTATGAATGCCCTGACTTCTGCAGAGGCTGTATCACCATAAATGCTGCATGGCCAATGCAGATGTCGGATTGACCATACAGCGCCCAGATTCACAATGCACTTCTCTTTCCAGAATGCCTTCTCTCTCGCCAATTGGTGCACATTCATTGTTTCATAACATCATTGTGTGAATTGTTTGTGTTTGATTGTTAGTGTATATCAACTCCCCATTAAATATATCACCAGTAGTACATTTACCGTTAATTCTTATAATTTGTAATCTACAATGTTTGTTTGGTTAAGGTATTTTCTGTTAATGCATTCAATATATTATTATTCCTTTTACCGTTCTCATTGTGGAGTGGACAAATTGTTTGGATAGAGCACAACCAAATACAAAACTTGTGAGAAACAAGTTTTCGTTTATTTCATACCATTTAGGAGTTTTGTCAATTCAATTTAGTCATTGTCTTTTGTTTGGAGCGCTCCTGTCAATGTTGATTAAGCTTATAGGCTACCTGGTCTGCACGCTAATGTAGGCATATAAATGTGCCCATTTGGGGGATCTGATAGTATTTCTGATTGGCTTAACGCACCACCACTAATGACATGTGGAGCGTCTCAAAATAACGTTTTCACCTCAAAACAGGAAACAAAAGTCTGTTTTTACTTCCACTGAAAAAGATAAATAGTTCCTCAATGTATTTGAAAAATCTTTCCAGCACTCTCCCTTTCAAAAAACACACACATGAAAGGGAGAAATGTCATGCTCTGATCTTGTGGAAACATAAAATAGGCCTACCTGATTACTTCTTGTCAGTGCTCGACTTGGACTCAAATAAGTTCCGGTACTCATTTTGGGTGCAGGAGATATTCTATAAAGAGGTACATGATGAGGACCAGCTACTGACAGCTGTCGTCCTCATTATGCTACATGACATAACTAGGAGGTGGGCCTGCCTGGGAGTGGGAATATATTTGCGGTGTTTGTGTTCATGTAATCAGCATGTCTTTCTGTTGTGTGTGTTCATACGACTCAGTTCAGCGGCTTCACAGTTTTGCCTTTCTGTGCATTAAAATGTGGCCGTATCCCCTCAGCGGTTCATTAAAATGTGGCCGTATCCCCTCAGCGGTTCATTAAAATGTGGCCGTATCCCCTCAGCGGTTCATTAAAATGTGGCCGTATCCCCTCAGCGGTTCATTAAAATGTGGCCGTATCCCCTCAGCAGTTCAAGATGTAGCAATTGAAAAGGCCACTGTTTTTAATGCCCGAGTAGCAAGATGAACAACACGTGTTGCAGTCCTCATGCCTCCTTTTCCCACCAGAGATGAGTTTCTCAAATCAACTTGTTTGTGGACAAAACGCAGAGCATGATGACGTGTGGACATAAAAATAAGTTTTGCGGTTAAATTCCCATGTACCGAATCATTGAATACAAGTTAAATGGGTTTTTAATTGCGTTTTCAACTTGTTTTGTCACATACATAAAATTAATAATTTGTATAGCGAATGAGCCCACTCTGGTCTTTGTGCGTGCGCTCTAACCAACGGCTGGCAGATACAGTGCTGGCTACCTAGGCTACATGATGAGATTCCTATTACAGACAAAAGAGCAAGATCCTTTTTATTTGTCAAACAGCAGCCAAGCATCGATCATGTCACCAGAAAATACCCTCAATATTTAATGTAAAGCAGCATCAAGCTCATCACCGTGCACTTTCAACACGCTGTGAAGTTCATCATAACATTTAATCTGTAGCCTAATAAACTGCATGGTTTACCGAGTCGTAGTGGGAGGACCACACAACATATGGTTATTATAAAAAATATTTACTCATAAAAGGCATTTACCATAATTTCTTGCATAATTAATTTTACAAACAAAAAGATCCTACCTTGTCTAGCGTGATGTTTTGTCAACCTTTGGAAAGTTTACAGACAAACTTGCTGTTCCCATCAGGGCTGTCATGTATTTTACTCACATAAAAAGGTTGGATGGAAACCCGGTTACTGTAAAGTCCTAGTTATTTTGTTGCTTTGACAGTGATTTCTGAAGATCTCTTATTTCATGTGATTAGTGATTTCATTTTACGTCTGTCCCTCATTTTAAGGTCAACCCTGTTACGTCAACTGAACTTGTTTCAATATGTTAAAACTATTCCTTATGATAAAATAATATTGAAAATAAAAAAAGAAAGCCAAATCAGAGTAAAAGCAGTTCAGATGGTTCTACTCTTTTTGGCAATTTTCTGGTGGAAAACTGAGTGGGTCAAACATAACATGTCAGCCTGTTAGACAGGCTCGAAATGTTAATTTCATTTTTTGGGTGAAGCTTGCATTCAATTGCCACTCCCGGTTGCACACAACATGCTTCCATTCCCCTGTTACAAGGGGATACATGGCTGATTTAAGAATAAATCTTCAACACTCTTTACTTGGCAATTACAACAGTCATTTTTTTTTGTGATGCACCGATATTACATTTTTAGCAGATACCAATATTTTCCTTGTCCCAAAAAAACAATACCGATATTTAAAATTCTAGCGGCCTTTTAACCTCTTGAACCTCTGGGTGCAGTATTTCATTTTTGGATGAAAAACATTCCCGTTTTCAAAAAGATATTTTGTCACGAAAAGATGCTCGACTATGCATATAATTGACAGCTTTGGAAAGAAAAAAACACTCTGACGTTTCCAAAACTGCAAAGATATTGTCTGTGAGTGCCCCAGAACTAATGCTACAGGCGAAACCAAGATTAAATTTCATACAGGAAGTGAGCCAGATTTTGGAGGCGCTGTGTTCCAATGTCTCCTTATATGGCTGTGAATGGGAAAGGAATGAGCCTAAACTTTCTGTAGTTTCCCCAAGGTGTTTGCAGCATTGTGACGTATTTGTAGGCATATCATTGGAAAATTGACCATAAGAGACCAGGTGTCCACTCGGTGTCCTCCGTCGAAACTATTGCGTAATCTCCAGGTGCATGCATGTTTCCATTTGGTTCAGAAGAGAATGTCAACTGCACCGAATGATTTATCATCGAAAGATGTGAAAAACACCTTGAGGATTGATTCTAAACAACGTTTGCCATGTTTCTGTCGATATTATGGAGTTAATTTTGAAAAAAGTTTGCATTGTAATGACTGAATTTTCAGGGTTTTTTCTTAGCCAAACATGATGAACAAAACGGAGCGATTTCTCCTACACAAATAATATTTTTGGAAAAACGGAACATTTGCTATCTAACTGAGTCTCCTCATTGAAAACATCCGAATTTCTTCAAAGGTAAATGATTTTATTTGAATGCTTTTCTTGTTTTTGTGAAAAGGTTGCCTGCTGAATGCTCGGCTTAATGCTATGTTAGGTATCACAAATGCTTGTGTAGCTATGGTTGAAAAGCATTTTTTGAAAATCTGAGATGACAGTGCTGTTAACAAAAGGCTAAGCTTGTGAGCCAATATATTTATTTCATTTCATTTGCGATTTTCATGAATAGTTAATGTTGCGTTATGATAATGAGCTTGAGGCTATAATTACGCTCCCGGATACGGGATTGCTCGTCGCAACAGGTTAAGCATTCTAGTACAGTTAAAGTGTTCACATACACGCGGGCGCAGGTCTAAGACTATTTGTTAATCTGTTCAAATCACACTGGATGTATTATACTTTACAATTGCATTGGGGGCATACTCATTTCACTGAACAGCCTTACCTGTGGATTGTGGATCAATGACACGGGGTATCAGTCTACTCAGTGACACCCAGATAACATTAGCGTTGTAGCTCTTATTGCGGGACTCTGAAACAACTGAATTGAGCCACATTTACTGTCAACCTATGTGTATTGAACACTATTCCTGAGGAAAAACAATACTGCATGGATGTTTTGGAGTCTGATAACTGAGGAGGACGTTGGGAAAAAAAATTGCTTGGGTATTGAGTAGACCAATACCCCATTTCATTGTACCCCAGGGCAAGCTGTACAGTGCAACATGAAGGTCAATACACACAATAGGCTGACTGGAGAGGTGATTTCACACAGTCACAGTCCCGTGATAAAAACTACAACACAAATATTTGTGTAAACTCTTCACAGTTGTGTTCTGTGGGTGTCACCGAGTAGACTGATACCCCAGTTCATTGCTTCGCATTCCAACCTTGTTTAACATGATCTAATCTAAATATAATTCCACCAACCTTCTACATTACTTTCTAAGAGGTACTTTTATTTTAAAGACAAAACTCAAATTCCACTATTGTGTCTAATCCTTATTGTGGCTAGCTTTACAACACATAACCCGTTCTGGTCGAGCCTCACAAGCCAGATGAAGCTAGCTGGCTGCTTATAACGTTAGCTTTGGGCAACAGGGTTAAGTAGCTGCATAGCTATTTATTTTCATGAACTGAAGTTCAATTTCGATAGGTGAACAACAAGTGACTATCTAGCTAATACTTAAACACAAGGATTCCTAAATCATTGCTAAGAATAATGAAAATGACTGCAATTTCTACTGGTCATTGTTTTCAGGCTGATTGTATTGGTGCTAGCTAGGTAACAATCTAAAGCTAGCTAGCTAGCTAGCAACCTCAGAAGTTGCGGCCGAACAAATAATGCTTTATTACCAACGCTGTATTGTAAACACATTGTTCGTGGCCGATGTTTGCAGACTTTTGTACAGTTTTGATAGAGCTACTGATAGTAGTGGTGGCACTTGGCTTGCAAGAGCAAATTTAGAACACAACATTCTATAATGGAACTGTTATTTAACGCGTCAGATAGTGTTATTTGACACGCATCTTTGACACGACCTAAACAACGTTCCATAGAATGTCGTGAAGCTAATAGCAGTGACGCTATTACTGTGTAAGTCTAGTAGGGCAACATATGAAAAATAGCGTACTTGGTAACGTTAGTGTGTACCGGTGCTCGATCGGTCGCGAAAGCCAACGTCACCCACGACAGAGAACGGTTGATTGTCAAGGGCAATGAATTCCATTATTCTGGCATTAATGGATTTCACCTTTTGAGTTGTCTCGCTGAAATGTTCTTACTTTTTAAATGACTACTTGATCCACACAGCAGACATTGTGGGCTAGATTAGGAATACTGTGTTGCAAGTGTAGTGCAAAATTTTACGTTGTGTCATGTACCTACAGGTATGCATGTCAGCTTTGACATCGATTTTGCAAATCTGCGTTAAACTATACATCGGGCTGATACCGATGTAGGCATTTTTAAGCTAATATCGTCCGATTCCGATATGTTCACCGATATCATGCATCCCTATTTTTATTTATTTTTTTAACCTCGAGATGGGAAAATGTGTTTATGTAGTTGAATATGTGCTCTTTTTTTAACACTTCTCAAAAAAGGCCCCAAATTAGTGGAACATCCCATTAGATAATCCCATGTGAAGAAGTGAGTGTGTGTTTTCTGGCAGGCTGTTGACCGAGTCTGTTCTCCTGGCTTAATAACAACCCAGGAATCCGGTTTGGGCACTACTGCAACATTGCCAGGATTCCAAAGCACACCAGAGCCAGGAGAACAACTCACCCAACAATCACTCACAGCTGTGTGAGCAACACACCAATAGACTGACCTATTTCCAAAACAGGCCCCTATAACATAACAGATGGCCTCATAATAAGTCAGTACACTCAGACACCCACGCCCTGATTTCTCCCAGAGATATTTAATGACAGGGGTTTGAGAGTGGCTAGGCCTTGCCTACTAGGTGCCTTCGTGCTCATTTACTCAAAAACCAGTCAGACTATTTTATAGTAGTGAGGTGAGTGGGACAGTCAGGCCATTCCAGTTCACACACAACACGTTGTGTTACATCACTAATTATGGAGGCCTCGAGAGTATTTACTACTAAAGATCAAATAGAAACGGTTCAAATTGGCCTCTCAAAGCTGTCAGATGACTTCCTTAGGACTACTTACAACCTGTTCTGTAACTACTTCACTTGTGGCCAAATGCAGATTGTAGTAGTATCTGCAAATGCTATACTGTATCTCAGATCCATCCAATGCAATAACAACCCTTTTATTTGTGTTACACCACTAGTACTTCCTAGCCTCCGGTTTTCAGGGGATATGAAAAAAATACAGCCTGTGACGCAACATCCGCTTTTGGACGTTAACAAGGCGACACTTATCTTAACTCCTCCTCCACATTTACTGGATTGGTTGAACATTGCAGAAGAAAACCTCCCAACAGTTTTCCCCCCAAGACCAGTATGTAAGGAATCTAGTTTCAGGGGTTTATTTTACACCTGTTAAGTACTTCCGAAACAGGCGATACATTCCACATAAAGGTAATAAGCATGTTTGTATCCGGCGAGTAGGTGCTAATCAGTGTGTGAGTGAGGAATACACCTGCCATGGCTGGTAGGCCTAGCTATGGAACCATCAATCAGGGACTCATCTGCAAATTGGCACAATCACTCCAAACACATATCATTTCTCATGAAGATGGACAGGTGAAGGGAATGGGATAGAGGGAAAGGAAGAGACCAGTGTGGTGGCACTGGAGGGAATGGAATGTCCATCTCCCTCCCAGAAACACCAAACCTTCCCTGCATCCCTCCTAATAAACAGACAAGTGAGAGTAACTTCAGAGGTGCATTCTGTTGTTATTCATGACATTGATATGATAATGAAGGCGGTACAGATAAGTATCTGTAGTTTGACCTATATACAGTCCAAAGTTGACACACCTACTCATTCAATTGTTACTATTTTTAAACTAATTTCTACAAAGTAGAATAATAGTGAAGACATCAAAACATATGGAATCATGTATTAACCAAAAGTGTTTAATTAATTATATATATATGATTCTTCAAAGTAGCCACCCTATGCCTTGATGACAGATTTGCACACTCTTGGCACTCTCAACCAGCTTCACCTGGAATGCTTTTCCAACAGTCTTGAAAGAGTTCCCACATATGTTGAGCACTTATTGGCTGCTTTTCCTTCACTCTGCGGTCCAACTCATCCCAAATCTCAATTGGGTTGAGGTCGGATGATTGTGGAGGCCAGGTCATCTGATGCAGCACCCCACATCCTTATCCTTCTTGATCAGATAGCACTTACACAGACTGGAGGCGTATTGGGTCATTGTACTGTTGAAAAACAAAATTATAGTGGGACCAAGCACAAATCAGATGGGATGGTGTATCACTGCAGAATGCTGTGGTAGCCATGCTGGTTAAGTGTGCCTTGAATTCTAAATAAATCCCTGACAGCATCTCCAGCAAAGCACCCCCACACCTCCTCCTCCATGCTTCACGTTGGGAACTAAACATGCGGAGATAATCCATTCACCTACTCTGCGTCTCACAAAGACACAGCGGTTGGAACCAAAAATCTCAATTTGGACTCATCAGACCAAGAGAGAGATTTCCACCGGTCTAACGTCCATTGCTCGTGTTTCTTGGCCCAAGAAAGTCTCTTCTTAATGGTGTCCTTTAGTAGTGGTTTCTTTGCAGCAATTCGACCATGAAGGCCTAATTAATGCAGTCGATAATTGAGATGCGTCTGTTACTTGAACTCCGTGAAGCATTTATTTTGGCTGTAATTTCTGAGGCTGGTAACTCTAATGAACTTATCCTCTGCAGCAGATGTAACTCTGGGTCTTCCTTTCCTCTGGTGGTCCTCATGAGAGCCAGTTTCATCATAGTGCTTGATGGTTTTTGCAACTGCACTTGAAGAAACTTCCAAAGTTCTTAATTTTCCAGATTGTCTTAAAGTAATGCTGGACTGTGGTTTCTCTGCTTATTTGACCAGTTCTCACCATAATATGGACTCAGTATTTTACCAAATAGGGCTATCTTCTGTATACCTACCATGTCACAACACAACTGATTTAAAAAAAATAATTTAACCTTTATTTAACCAGGCAAGTCAGTTAAGAACAAATTCTTATTTTCAATGGCGGCCTAGGAACAGTGGGTTAACTGCCTGTTCAGGGGCAGAATGACAGATTTGTACCTTGTCAGCGCGGTGATTTTAACTTGCAACCTTCCAGTTACTAGTCCAACACTCTAACCACTAGGCTACCTGCCGCCTCAAACACATTGAGGAAAGAAATTCCACAAATTAATTTAACAAGGCACACCTGTTAATTGACATCTATTCCAGGAGACTCTCATGAAGCTGGTTGAGAGAATGCCAAGAGTGTGCAAAGCTGTCATCAAGGCAAAGGGTGGCTACATTGAAGAATCAGAACTATATTTTTATTTGTTTAATACTTTTCTGGTTACTACATGATTCCATGTCTGTTTTTTTCATAATGTTGATGTCGTCACTGTTATTCTATAACGTAGTAAAAAATAATATTTAAAAAAACCTGGAAAGAGTAGTTGTCCAAACTTTTGACTGGTACTATGTGTTATCGTAATACAATGTCCATGAAATGAGATCATCCTGAGCTCAAATGAAAAGGGTTTTTCACATACAGCTAAATGAATTCCCCTCTAGTGTACACCGCTTTATCCATTCCTCCAAGGAAGAAAATGTTTTGCTAAACTCAGAAAGGGGGGAAAGTTTTTAAAGTGACTCATGTAAACGTACTGATACGAAACTCACTAACGTTAGTTTGTTTATGCTTGCATATAAAAAAATTGCTATGACACACCGAAACAATGGTGCTGGTTTCAAACACTGTTTTTATGGTAAATTGAAACAATGTGTCAATCTCATTACGACACAACAAAGTAACGTTATGTGCTGAACTGACAGCTACTAGCATAGCCAACTCACTGGAGTTATGCGGATTTAACTTTACGAGGAACTTTCAGACCACTGAAGTTAGCCATTAGACAAATGTAAAAGTTAAATAATTTAGCTAATAAATAAAACATTTGGGTCAGATATTTCCTTGTCAAAAGGCACATTTAACTAGTTAGCTATATTGCACAAGTAATGCTAACGTCGCTTGCTTTCCAGCGAACTTAGCTAGCTAACATACAACGTTTGCCGAAGTAAAAAGTTGTTCACTGACCTGGCTTGCTTTGTAAAATTGTTTCTTGAAGCCTGCGACTGACATTTTTGATGCAGGATATAAGCTTCTTTCTTTACATGAAAGTTGCTTTTAAATAATTGCTGAAAGCTCGCTGAATTTTCTCTTCTGCGTCGTTTTCTCCGCAGCGGACTAAACTTCCTTCACCGTGGAGTTTAGTCCTCAACAGTGGATCATACTCTCCTTCAAGCTAGTTTTCCTTTGCGAGTGGAACTTGCCTGGCAACCAGTCTACTTCCTGCAAGGCATAGTAGCTTCTGCTATACTGAACAAAAATATAAACGCAACCATTTCAAAGATTTTACTGAGTTACAGTTCATATAAGGAAATCAGTCAATTGAGATAAATTCAAAAGGCCCTAATCTATTGAATTCACATGGCTGGGCAGGGGTGCAACCATAAATTGGCCTGGGATGGCATAGGCCCACCCACTGGGGAGCCAGGCCCAGCCAATCAGATAGAGTTTTTCCCCCACAAAAGGACTTTATTATAGTCAAAAAATACTCCTTAGCACCCCCCCATGAACTGGCGTGGTTACAAGTGGTCTGTGGTTGTGAAGCTGAAGGTACTGCCAAATTCTCTAAAACGATGTTAGAAGCAGTTTATTGTACAGAAATTAACATCCAATTCACTGGCAACAGCTCTGGTGGACATTCCTGCAGTCAGCATGCCAACTGAACGCTCCCTCAAAACTTGTGACATTGTGTTGTGCTACAAAACTGCACATTTTTTAAAGTGGCCTTTTATTGTCCCCAGCACAAGATGCACCTGTGGAATAATTATTATGCTGTTTAATCAGCTTCTTGATATGCAACACCTGTCAGGTGATGTATTATCTTAGCAAAGGAGAAATGCTCACGAACAGGGATATGAACAATTGTGTGCACAAAAGTTGAGAGAAAGAAGCTTTTTGTATGTATGGAAAGTTCCTGCTATTTTTTTTATTTCAGCTCATGAAACAAGTGACCAACACTTTACATGTTGCATTTATATTATTGTTCAGTGTATATAAACTGGATTTGCAGTTCCTGCTATTTTCAAGCAGATTAAGTGAGGCATGATGGGGAAAACAAATAACAGATTGGAAACAGATTTTGTAGGCCTGCCTGCCTGCCTGCCTGCCGACACTCAGGGGATAAGGTATTCTATCCAAATTTATTTGCTCTGATTGATTTTCAGTGATGACAGGCCATTTATTTTTGAAGACATCTGGACAGTTTCCCAGACACAGATGAGGCTAACCTTGTCATGGACTGAAAATCTCTATTGAAATTGCATTTTTAGACCAGGACTATCTGTGTCCAGGAAACTGGACCTTATTGTATTTCAGAAGCATTCGATTTCTCTCCTAATCTCATCTTCTTTATCTGCAGATCTGTGAGAGGACCGGTATTTTCAAATAAAAGGTGGATGCCACCAGGAATCTTCTTCCACCTTTACCCAGGCCCCTCCCCCTCCAGCATTGCCGGAGAAGGAAAGGAGACATTGGGGAAGAGACTCGCTGTGGGCCACAGGGGTGACAGTCAGTGACAGCTCTGCTGAAGACAATGGCTTTTCCCAGTCGGCTCCTTTTTCTTCCCCAAGGCGTGAATGTTTTTGGCAACATTAGAGCCTTATTCAGAGAGGTACAATATTTACAATGCTGCAGAATACATACAAAAATGTATGGTGCTGATGTCATACCTTTACTAATTGCAGAGAATCATGTCTGTTCAGCGCGATACATTTTACAATGTGCCATCCTGAATGATCCAGGTCCCACTCTGCAGTTCGGAGTGTGGCGTGTTCTTAACCTGGTCCCAGTCTGACTCTGCTCTCTAGCCAACTCCTTATGGAAATGTCATGCCAAAACAATGACAATGGAGTTTGAAAAAACACAAACCGATCTGGGACCAGGCTAATGTGTTATACATGAGACTCTCAACTCTTTTCATTGTTATTATTGATTGTTGATTATTGATTAGCGTACTGCATTGTTGAGAGAGCTAGCACATAACCATTTGGCTGCACCTTTTATACTTGCTGTAAACTGTGTATGTGACAAATACATTTGATTCGATTTTAGGCACTGTTCCATTTGGTCCCAAGCCCTATCATCCAGCTCCTACCACTTCAGTGGTGTTCACAGCTCTGGATGGACTGGATCCATGAGAGAAATATGGCAGAAACTCCACTTAGCTTATTGGAAAGCTAGGGGGAGCCATCACGATAATACTGCCTTCTATCTGTTCCTTTCAGATATTGTTCTTGTAGCTATGGTTACGCACAATGTACTGTACATTTGGAAGGTATTCAGACCCCTTGACTTTTTCCACATTTTGTTACATTGCAGCCTTATTCTAAAATGGATTACATTTGGGAAACTCACCAAATACAGGTTTGCCAAGCTTGTAGGGTCATACCCATGAATAGTAAAAAAAATAAAAAATAAATGAAACTAGGTAATTCAGTTAAGAACAAATTATTATTTACAATGACGGCCTACCAGGCAGAACAACAGATTCAGGGATTTGATCCAGCAACCCTTTGGTTACTGGCCCAACTACTAGGCTACCTGCCACCCTGACTTGATGCTGTAATCTCTACCAAAGGTGCTTCAACAAAGTACTGAGTAAAGGATCTGAATACTTATGTAAATGTGATATTTCAGTTTTGTATTTTTAATACATTTTAAAAAAGAAATTAAAAAAGCTTTTGCTTTGTCATTCTGGGGTATTATGTGCAGATTGAGGTGATTATATTTTAAATCCATTTTAGAATAAGGCTGTAACGTAACAAAATGTGGGAAAATTAAGAGTTCTGAATAATTTCTGAATGCCCTGTATGTGGTGTATTACCCGGAAACAAGTATATGATTATGAAATGAAGGGTTATCTAGGCAAATAATGTTTCCATACTATTCTGTATGCTGTAAGTGGTATTATCCTTTTTTATGGAAATAAACCAAGAGTGTGATGAGAGAGTTAACATTTTTAGACAGACACTTCACATATTCAAAAGAAAAAGAAATACTTTTATTATATTCTTAAAAGCACATGTAAAGTATCCCAACATACAAGAATATACATTGAGCTGAGTAACTTATTTACTCTTTGACTGACTATATACCTATTGTACATTTTGTCTTAAGGGGAATAGAGAGGAAAAAAACTTGTTTTTTTTTAAGGTTTTCTTTAAAAAAATAGATCACTTATTTTACAAGACAAAAATGTGATGACATAACAGGAGGGAAAAGATCAAAGACCAACAGAAATAACACTCACAACAAAAGCAACATTAAATCCCAAGAATAACATGCTCTAAAAATATGTATATTTTTTAGACTGTGTCTTGTAAAATTCAGATTGTGTTATAATATTGAGAATAAAGGGGAAAGATCTCTGACACTGTGTGAGTAACATTCACAAACAAAGATTACGAACACAGTGATCAAGGTTATGGGTCTTGTCTTAGCTGCAAGGTGAGAGTAAAATACTGCTAGTAGAAGACACTGCTAGTAGAGAGAGAGAATGACAGAACAGAGCTAGCTCCCTGAGTGGCTACGAGTCACTTTTAGCCCTTTGTGGAGTGAGTTCATAGAACCTTATTCTCAGTATTCTGTTGTGGAACTTTACAGTTCAATAAGAACAAATAGAATCAGGATATGTTGTCTGTCCATGCTCCTCAAAGGGTTAAGAGATGCCCTTTCTGACTCATAAACCTTATACAAATGATGTCTAACTCAGGCGGGTAGCTGGGTCCAGCCTTAGACTTGTGCTCGCCCAGTGGGATCCTGGATAGGAAAGATCTTTGACATTTGGTGAGGAGTAGATGACACGGAAACAGCAATGTACAAAAATAATACAGTTGATCCAACCAGTAAAGAGAGTTTACACACAGACAATTTAACTGTAACCCAAAGACAAGGCATTAGTGAATGGGAGACTATTCCTAATGGCTGGATGTTGCTGGTTAGGGACTCTCACAGAGGAGCTGTTCTCCTCAAGTCTCTTTGTTATTCAGAGTTCATAAAGTATCCTAGTCTCTTCTTATGTTCTGTCTTCTGCTGTTTCTTTCACCCAGCGTGGTCTCATGAGGCAAGAATCCGTTTCATTGACAATGTTGGGCCATTCTACTAGAGACCCTCCTTTGCCTTCGTGTGATTGGGCTGCCTACCTTGGCAGTGTTCACTATGCAAAGAGTGTTCAGCCTCCCGAATGGTCAAATTACATACATTGCGTAACCCCATTGGGTTGCTATGGGGGTGGGTGTTGCCATGGAAACCGGACTCTCTCTCTCTCTCTCTCTCTCTCTCTCATGGGAAGAAGGTGAGCGACTGAGGTTTCTCATTGCATTTTTTAAGTCTGCAAAGGGCAGCACCAAACACTGTCAGAACAAGTGCCTATGTCTGTAAGTGTGTGACCATTTTGTGAGTTTGCTATAAACCTGTAGGGAGACGATCAATAAAGAATAATTGACCAATAAGGCCATGACCAAGTAGTGTGGCATGTCATACCTGTTTATATCCTCATTTGTAACAGAGGAATAACTGAATGATAATCTTGGTCTCTTAGGGCTGGTGAGTACATACATGTCCAACATACATGCAGTCTACATATGGGTACCACTGAGAACTGTGTCTTTGGGACTATAAATTAAAGAACCCTGGGTCTGTTGAGTAGAACCATAGCATTACAATGATTCTAATTCAACCAGTCAAACTGTCCCAGAGTGTTAATACGTACAGTGGGGCAATAAAGTATTTAGTCAGCCACCAATTGTGCAAGTTCTCCCACTTAAAAAGATGAGAGAGGCCTGTAATTTTAATCATAGGTACACTTCAACTATGACAGACAAAATGAGAAAAAAAATCCAGAAAATTACATTGTAGGATTTTTTTATTAATTTATTTGCAAATGATGGTGGAAAATAAGTATTTGGTCACCTACAAACAAGCAATATTTCTGGCTCTCACAGACCTGTAACTTCTTCTTTAAGAGGTTCTCCACTCGTCCTCCACTCTGTCCTCTGTCCTCCACTCATTACCTGTATTAATGGCACCTGTTTGAACTTGTTATCAGTATAAAAGACACCTGTCCACAACCTCAAACAGTCACACTCCAAACTCCACTATGGCCAAGACCAAAGAGCTGTCAAAGGACACCAGAAACAAAATTGTAGACCTGCACCAGGCTGGGAAGACTGAATCTGCAATAGGTAAGCAGCTTGGTTTGAAGAAATCAACTGCGGGAGCAATTATTAGGAAATGGAAGACATACAAGACCACTGATAATCTCCCTCGATCTGGGGCTCCACGCAAGATCTCACCCCGTGGGGTCAAAATGATCACAAGAACGGTGAGCAAAAATCCCAGAACCACACGGGGGGACCAAGTGAATGACCTGCAGAGAGCTGGGACCAAAGTAACAAAGCCTACCATCAGTAACACACTACGCCGCCAGGGAATCCTGCAGTGCCAGACGTGTCCCCCTGCTTAAGCCAGTACATGTCCAGGCCCATCTGAAGTTTGCTGGAGAGCATTTGGATGATCCAGAGAATGTCATATGGTCAGATGAAACCAAAATATGACTTTTTGGTAAAAACTCAACTCGTCGTGTTTGGAGACAAAGAATGCTGAGTTGCATCCAAAGTACACCATACCGACTGTGAAGCATGGGGGTGGAAACATCATGCTTTGGGGCTGTTTTTCTGCAAAGGGACCAGGACGACTGAGCCGTGCAAAGGAAAGAATGAATGGGGCCATGTTTCATGAGATTTTGAGTGAAAACCTCCTTCCATCAGCAAGGGCATTGAAGATGAAACGTGGCTGGGTCTTTCAGTATGACAATGACCCCAAACACACCGTCCGGGCAATGAAGGAGTGGCTTCGTAAGAAGCATTTCAAGGTCCTGGAGTGGCCTAGCCAGTCTCCAGATCTCAACCCCATAGAAAATCTTTGGAGGGAGTTGAAAGTCCGTGTTGCCCAGCAACAGCCCCAAAACATCACTGCTCTGGGCCAAAATACCAGCAACAGTGTGCGAAAACCTTGTGAAGACTTACAGAAAACGTTTGACCTCTGTCATTGCCAACAAAGGGTATATAACAAAGTATTGAGATAAACTTTTGTTTATTGACCAAATACTTATTTTCCACCATAATCTGAAAATAAATAAATTAAAAATACTACAATGTGATTTTCTGGATTTTTTTCCCTCATTTTGTCTGTCATAGTTGAAGTGTACCTATGATGAAAATTACAGTCCTCTCTCATCTTTTTAAATGGGAGAACTTGCACAATTGGTGGCTGACTAAATACTTTTTTGCCCCACTGTACATTTGGTGTGTGGTTCTGGCTGGTGCATTGGTGGTTGTCAGTGAGGTACATTCATGACGGGGTTGGGGAGCATCGATGTTCTAATGTTAAATTATCTATGTTCACAATGTAGAATATGCATATTGCCCATTAGTTTGTCCAAAGTGCTACTTTACAAAAGGACCCTGAAGGTGAAGTCTGTAGTGTAAGGTGCATGGCCTGCTAGGATAGTGGAGGAATAACGCCACAGCATGCTGGGAAACTGAGTATTTTAAGTCCTGGATTGTCTAGTTAACTGCTGGTTCTTTCTGAGTTCAATATTTATATCCCTCGCTCAATCTCCCCTTTCGCTTCCATATCTCCACACTTTTCTTAACCTGCCTCTAACATATTCACTCCATATTTCTCTCTAGGAGCTGTTTGTAGAGTCGGGTAGAGAGATCTCACTCCCGAACACTTCCCGATAGAGTGGTGGGAAGCTGTATGCGGTCTCGGGGTGAACCAGATGGAAGAACTCCAGCTTGTTGACGTGGAGATTACAGATGGACTTCATCAGCAGCAGCTTGGACACCATCTACAGGAGAAGAGGACACCGGGATAAGTCAGGAAAACACACTCAATATCTATGGACATGGTGGGATGGAAGAAATCCAGAGAACGCATGAAATGTGTATGGACGTAAGCTAAGTTGCATGGGATAAATCCGGCTTACAACACTAGACTGTTTAACTGTTTGTCTTAGTTTGATTTAAAGAATGTCTACAGCAGCGTTTCCCAGCTCCAGTCCTCTAGAACCCCCAACAGTACACATTTTAGTTGCAGCCCTGGACAAACACCTGATTCAACTTGTCGAGGGCTCGATGATTAGTTGACAAGTTGAATCAGGTGTGCTTGTCCGGCTCTACAACAAAAATGTGCTCTGTTGGGGTTACTGGAGGACTGGAGTTGGGGAACCACTGGTTTACTCCACAGCACAGGGCCTTAAGGCCCCATAAAATATGCTTATGCAGCTGTTTGGAACTTTCTGTAGAGGACCGTATCATAAAGTGCTTGGAGAGGAGACTTATGCTACACCAGTGATTCCCATATGGTGGATCTCAGCCAATGACAACTGGGTCATGGCTAGAGGCTGTGGGCTGTGTTTTGTCATCGTGCCGTGTGCTGAGTATTCCCGCTTATGGCTAGAAGGGATCTACCTTTTATCAAACTAACCTCAAAAGTAGAATTTTGGGGCATTTTGGCTAACCCTAACCCTTTTCCTAAACTTAACCCAATTCTCTTAGCCTGCTAAATTTGTTCCCCAAACCTGTAACAAAAAGTAAAATCTGACGTTAATTTGACAAAATCTGGATCCCTTCTACCTGGTCTAGTTTCTCGTCGGAGGCCCCGCTCATGTGCAGACTGTGTTGCAGAGCCAGGAAGAGCTTCTCCTGCAGCTTCCGGACCTTCTGGCTGTCGGTCAGCCATGGTCGTTCTGGGGACAGAAGGACAGCGGCGCTGAACAGAGCCATTTCCTCATCGGTTAGTTGCAGGCGGCAGAGTCCTTTCGCCAAGTCAAACACGGCACTGACCAGGTCATCGCAACCTGCAGAGAAAAATCCCAATATTAGATATGCACACATCAAATTCCACTGAATTGTATTTGGAGTAGTTAACAGTATAAGCTCTATACATTCTAAATACTGTATCAGACAAGGGGTAGGCTAACCTATCTGAGGTGCTTACCAAGGGCTTTGAAGAGCTGGGCAGAGGCAAACTTGCCATCAAAGAACATGGTGTTGGTGTTAGCGTTAAACGCCCTGCACATCCTGATCAACAGCACCTCCAGACAGCCTGCAAAGGCAACCATAGAGAGCCAGAGAAAAGGAGAAAGAGGAGTGAGTGGAAGAGGGGGATTTTTATTTTATTTTAACTTTATTTAACCAGGCAAGTCAGTTAAGAACAAATTCTTATTTTCAATGACGGCCTGGGAACAGTGGGTTAACTGCCTGTTCAGGGGCAGAACGACAGATTTGTACTTTGTCAGCTCGGGTTTTGAACTCGCAACCTTACGGTTACTAGTCCAACACTCTAACCACTAGGCTACACTGCCGCCCCACTAGGCTACACTACCGAGAACACAGAAGATGTTACGACATGCAGAAGGAAAAACACCCAACGGAAAGTAAAACATCCCAGATTGGAGGACAGCAGATGTAAGTCATTTGAACAATTTGAATGTCAGCAGGGCAATAAGGATTATCAAGAATTTATCAAAAGGGGGTTTCAAACATTAATTGAGTTATCGTCAAACCAACGTGTGTGTGTGCAGATATAATGGTTGTTGAATGGTATAAATATGTTTCAGAGACGGTTTAGTGAAATGGATGTTTCAGAGACGGTTTAGTGAAATGGATGTTTCAGAGACGGTTTAGTGAAATGGATGTTTCAGAGACGGTTTAGTGAAATGGATGTTTCAGAGACGGTTTAGTGAAATGGATGTTTCAGAGACGGTTTAGTGAAATGGATGTTTCAGAGACGGTTTAGTTAAATGGATGTTTCAGAGACGGTTTAGTGAAATGGATGTTTCAGAGACGGTTTAGTGAAATGGATGTTTCAGAGACGGTTTAGTTAAATGGATATTTTCAGAGACGGTTTAGTGAAATGGATGTTTCAGAGACGGTTTAGTGAAATGGATGTTTCAGAGACGGTTTAGTGAAATGGATGTTTCAGAGACGGTTTAGTGAAATGGATGTTTCAGAGACGGTTTAGTGAAATGGATGTTTCAGAGACGGTTTAGTGAAATGGATGTTTCAGAGACGGTTTAGTGAAATGGATGTTTCAGAGACGGTTTAGTGAAATGGATGTTTCAGAGACGGTTTAGTGAAATGGATGTTTCAGAGACGGTTTAGTGAAATGGATGTTTCAGAGACGGTTTAGTGAAATGGATGTTTCAGAGACGGTTTAGTGAAATGGATGTTTCAGAGACGGTTTAGTGAAATGGATGTTTCAGAGACGGTTTAGTGAAATGTTTCAGATGTTTCAGAGACGGTTTAGTGAAATGGATGTTTCAGAGACGGTTTAGTTAAATGGATGTTTCAGAGACGGTTTAGTGAAATGGATGTTTCAGAGACGGTTTAGTGAAATGGATGTTTCAGAGACGGTTTAGTTAAATGG
The DNA here is from genome assembly GCF_036934945.1 of Oncorhynchus masou masou. Taxonomy (NCBI): domain Eukaryota; kingdom Metazoa; phylum Chordata; class Actinopteri; order Salmoniformes; family Salmonidae; genus Oncorhynchus; species Oncorhynchus masou. The sequence continues at coordinate 14,063,793 of NC_088214.1, forward strand.
ATGTTTCAGAGACGGTTTAGTGAAATGGATGTTTCAGAGACGGTTTAGTGAAATGGATGTTTCAGAGACGGTTTAGTGAAATGGATGTTTCAGAGACGGTTTAGTAAAATGGATGTTTCAGAGACGGTTTAGTGAAATGGATGTTTCAGAGACGGTTTAGTGAAATGGTCGGAGCAGTGATGTGTGGTTTGTAAAAAACAAACAGAGCACAAGGAAGAAGGTTGGAAAAAAGAAGGACAAGATAAAGGACTTCTGCAATTTCTTCACTCATTACAGGAATGTGCTTCAATGTTATAGGGTTTGATCCATGTTTGTTTGTATATGTGTGTGTAAGAAAGAGCGTTCACATAACAATCAGTGTGTGCATGTCCTAAAGTGGTTTGAGCGGTACGTGTAATCTGGATGTGTGCATGTATAAAGGTACAAACCTGCTTTGAGCAGAATTATCTGGTCGTTCTGACACAGGTCCATGAAGCCAGTGATGCGTTTGGCAAACTCCACCACGTACTGGATGGCATTGGTGATGTGGTGGGCACACTGCTGCCACATAAACTCTTCAGACTGGGAGAAATAGAGAAATCATAATTAAATACAACAATAATGCAAGACATTAGTGAGTAGCAGTGTGTGTGTGTGTGTATGTGTGTGTGTGTGTGTGTCATCACCTTGCACTGGAAGTTGCGGGTCTCCTCAGGTGAGTACTGAATCCCACTGTATGTCAGCCTCTTCAGGTCGTCAGAACTGTACTGACTCGTCTCCAAGTGGGACTTGACCACACTCTGGGTGATACGCTCTGAAACAGAAACACACTCTGGGTGATACGCTCTGAAACAGAAACACACTCTGGGTGATACGCTCTGAAACAGAAACGGCACACTCTGGGTGATACGCCCTGAAACAGAAACACACTCTGGGTGATACGCTCTGAAACAGAAACGGCACACTCTGGGTGATACGCCCTGAAACAGAAACACACTCTGGGTGATACGCTCTGAAACAGAAACACACTCTTTGTGATACGCTCTGAAACAGAAACACACTCTGGGTGATACGCTCTGAAACAGAAACACACTCTGGGTGATACGCCCTGAAACAGAAACACACTCTGGGTGATATGCCCCGAAACAGAAACACACTGGGTGATACGCCGTGAAACAGAAACACACTCTGGGTGATACGCCCCGAAACAGAAACACACTCTGGGTGATACGCCCCGAAACAGAAACACACTCTGGGTGATACGCCCCAAAACAGAAACACACTCTGGGTGATACGCCCTGAAACAGAAACACACTCTGGGTGATACGCTCTGAAACAGAAACGGCACACTCTGGGTGATACGCTCTGAAACAGAAACGGCACAATTTTGATGGTGATGTCAGTTGTAGAGATAGTAATAGATTTCGTACCTATATCCATAAGAGTGCAGTCATTGGCCAGTGGCTCCAGCAGAGCGGCTTGTGTGTGCGACAACATCTGGTACTCATGTTTGATTCCATTGGCGTCTGTGACATCCAGCAGATTCTGCTGCGGCGAGTTCTGATTGGACGAATTGTTAGAGGATGATGACGATGATGAAGAGTTTGAGGTGTTCCCGGTGCTTCCGCCGTGGCCTCCCAGCAGCTCCAGGCTGCAGTACTCGTGGGCCTCCTCCGGGGTCAAGGGCAGGTCAAACAGGTCGGGGATGTCATCCAGGTCACTCAGGGTGGAGCTGGAGCCGTCGCTGCTGTAGGGGTGACTGAGCTCCCTGTGCCTGTCCCCCTCGCTGTCTCCCCCTGCCACATCTTCCCTGGTCAGGGACAAACCCTGGTTTAGACATCCCTGGTTCACAACCTCCTGGTTCAGAACCTCTTGGTTCTTCTGGTGCTTCTGAACCTCCGAGTACAGGCTGTCTCGCTGCTTCTTAGACATACGGCCAAACTTCACCGCTGGAGGGAGACAAGGTAAGTATCAGAATGTACATATATCTATCTATATATAGTGCATTCGGAAAGTATTCCGACCCCTTCACTTTTTCCACATTTTGTTACGTTACAGCCTTTTTGTTTTTCCCCCCTTAGCAATCTACACGCAATACTCCATAATGACAAAGCAAAAACTGGCTTTTAGACATTTTTGCTAAATATCACATTTACATAAATATTCAGACCCTTTACTCAGTACTTTGTTGAAGAACCTTTGGCAGAGATTACAGACACAAGTCTTCTTGGATATGATGCTACAAGCTTTGCACACCTGTATTTTGGGAGTTTCTCCCATTCTTCTCTGCAGATCCTCTCAAGCTCTGTCAGGTTGGATGGGGAGCGTCGCTGCACAGCTATTTTCAGGTCTCGCCAGAGATGTTCAATCGCGTTCAAGTCCGGGCTCTGGCTGGGCCACTCAAGGACATTCAGAGACTTGTCCCGAAGCCACTGCTGCGTTGTCTTGGCTGTGCGCTTAGGGTCGTTGTCCTGTTGGAAGGTGAAACTTCGCCCCAGTCTGAGTTCCTGAGTGTACTGGAGCAGGTTTTCATCAAGGATCTCTCTGTACTTTCCTCCATTCATATTTGCCTCTACCCTTACTAGTCTCCCAGTTTCTGCTGATGAAAAACATCCCCACAGCATGATGCTGCCACCACCATGCTTCAGCGTAGGGATAGTATCGGCCAGGTGATGAGCTTGAGATTCCTCAAGACGTGACGCTTGGCATTCAGGTCAGAGTTCAATCTTGGTTTCATCAGACCAGAGAATCTTGTTTCTCATGGTCTGAGAGCCCTTTAGGTGCCTTTTGGCAAATTCCAAGTGGGCTGTCATTTGCCTTTTACTGAGGAGTTGCTTGAGTCTGGCCATTCTACCATAAAGGCCTGATTGGTGAAGTGCTGCAGAGATGGTTGTCCTTCTGGAAGTTTCTCCCATCTCCACAGAGCTCTGTCACCTCCCTGACCAAGGCCCTTCTCCCCCAATTTCTCAGTTTGGCTGGGTGGCCAGCTCTAGGACTCTTGGTTGTTACAAACTTCTTCCATTTAAGAATGCTGGAGGGCACTATGTTCTTAAAGACCTTGAATGCTGTAGACATTTGTTGGTGCCCTTCCCCAGATCTGTGCCTCGACACAATCCTGTCTCGGCGCTCTACGGACAGTTCCTTCGACCTCATGGCTTGGTTTTCGCTCTGACATGCACTGTCAAATGTGGGACCTTATATAGACATTTTTATAATTTGTAAGTCGCTCTGGATAAGAGCGTCTGCTAAATGACTTAAATGTAAAATGTTTATTTAATCCATTTTAGAGTAAGGCTGTAACGTAACAAAATGTGGGAAAAGTCAAGGGGTCTGAATACTTTTCGAATGCACTGTATATACAGTATATCTGTGTGGAAATAAGTGTTGACTACCTGTCATGAGTTTTCCTCTGGGCTCCACGCACGTCTGTGTGTGTGTGTGACTCACCATCCCGGCTCATGCCCAAAGCCAGACACTTCTGCAGTCTGCAGTGTTGGCAGCGGTTGCGGTTGGTTCGGTCAATAAGACAGTTTCTCTGGCGGGAACACGAGTACATGGCGTTGTTCTGCTGGCTGCGGCGGAAGAACCCCTACACAAAGGATGAGTCAAATGATTACATAATGTATATAATTCCACTATCATAAACCTACATGTTACAAAATTGAATAATTATTTCATTGATCACAACTAAGGATATTTTCAATTGCAGCTTGTCTTTGTTTCATATTGTTAAAGAACACATGAAGAAGGTAAAGAAGAAACCCAACTACTACTAGCTCACCTTGCAACCTTCGCAGGTAATGACCCCATAGTGAATACCTGAGGACTTGTCCCCACAGATCTTGCAGGGTATTACTTCTATTTGAGCTGGAGAGAGAGAGAGAGAGAGAGAGAGAGAGAGAGAGAGAGAGAGAGAGAGAGAGAGATTACAAAAGCTGTGAAGCTCAACCCATCAAGTGAGTTATTAAACCTGTATTAAAAGCTAATGGGAATCCATAAAAATATTACTGCCTTGCCAAGTCTACAGCTAGTAGATCTCAAAATAAGGGTATGAGTTGGGACTAATATGGCCGCACACAAACAACTCTCACTATTGAGTAACACCCCGACTGAGGCCAATCTCTCTTGGGGCCCGGCCAAGAGCTCAGATCATGACCAGATTTCATTGCATAATGTGTTGCAACGTTCACACATACATTATATAGACACACTGCAGGGCTAGCACTGGAAGATTCTGATACGATGGAGGGAGGACTATTTTCATTTGTCTCATTTAGAAAACCTTTTGCGTTATCTGTCTCACCTTCTCTATTTGATTTTTTTAAGCAGTTTGAAATGTATCCCCTGTAAGAAATGTGCTCTATAAATACAGTTTGATTGATTGAATATTGGCATTTGCAACAGGTTTACAGGTTTCCACCTGGCATGTGGCTATGATCAACATCTTGTGAAGTGAGAGGCAGGCTGTCAGTTTGGCTCTGCCTTGCATGCTCTGAGTGTCATAGCAGCAGAATGAAAGGTATTCAAATGGACAAATATTGACTTTAATCATGCCTTATCTATGTGCCATATTTCATACTAACACAGATTGCCCCAGCACAGAGAATAATACAAGTAAACGTAGTATGCAATAAAAAAGAGTGGGGAAATTATTTGATTGAAGTGACTTTGAAACTGAACCTGGCCGTGTGTCTCTCATGCTGTCAGCCTGTCTGTGGACCTAGTGAGGTAAAAGCCAGAAATAGACATAGTCATGTGTCAGAAACCCAGTCCCCTCACACACTATCTTTCCCTCTCACATACAAGGGGCCCATATAAGGGCCTAAAATGGAGGGCAGTCGTATGTGAAGAAAAACTTGTTTTAGTTTAAACAGACGGAGCCGGTTGGCTATTTTACTTCACAGTAGCCATAGTACTACACAGAGACTGAAGCAACCAACTCATTCTTGTGATACGCTATCACTGCTCAATCTGCCAGTCTATTTAATGTTTGTGCCAAAGACAGAGATAACGAATCTGTGTCATTTATGAAGTATGGGATATGTAGTCCCGCATGGGATCTGTCGTCCTCTGAGAGGCAGACATATGAACCATGGGATCTGTCGTCCTCTGAGAGGCAGACATATGAACCATGGGATCTGTCGTCCCCTGAGAGGCAGACATATGAACCATGGGATCTGTAGTCCTCTGAGAGGCAGACATATGGAAACTCATTTACCTCTCAGAGATTTAATGCATTGTTGTTGTGGCATTACATGTTGGAGAACGTCACTTTAAATTTGTTTGTTTTTCCCACTCTCTCTATGAAAAAAATGGTAAAAGTCTGCTGTTCTCTCCTCTAAGTAATGAAGAAAATACACAGAGTAACTGGGCCAGCTGCATGTAGGGCTGGGCGATATATTTAATGAATTAGAATGTATGTTTTTGCGCGATATTCAAAATACCTGTATTGCACGAATCCAGGTTTTAAAACACAATTATCTACGTTATTGTCATAGACTGTTCTCTCTGCTACCGCAAGGCAAGCGGTACAGAAGTGCCAAGTCTGGGTCCAAAAGACTTCTTAACAGCCTTTACCCCCAAGTCATAAGATTCCTGAACAGCTAATCAAATAGCTACCCCCCCCCCCCATTTTTACGCTGCTGCTACTCTCTGTTTATTATGCCTAGTCACTTTACATCTACCCACATGTACATATTACCACAATTACCTCGACTAAACTATGCCTCTGCACATTGACTCTGTACTGGTAACCCCTGTATATTGTCTCGCAACTGTTATTTAATTGTTGCTCTTTAATTAATTAATTAACTTTTTTTTTTTTTTTACTTCAGTTTATTTTAGTAAATACTTCCTTAACCAACAATGCAGTTTTAAGAAAAATAAGTGTTAAGGGCTTGTAAGTAAGCATTTCACTGTAAGGTCTACACCGGTTGTATTCTGCATATGTGACAAATACAATTTGATTTGGCATTCTGAGAAATAAGGTAGGGCATTTGATTTCAATATCTGAACAAAGTGGACAGGCTAGCATGCTACTCAAACAGTTGGAGACAGGTAGAAAGGGTGTGTTCATAACAATTAAAAGGCCTTGTTAGCTACTTCTGCCAAGTTAGCTAGCAAATAAATCCAATTTGACTAAACTTTTCATATAAATATTAGCTGGCTACTCCCTAGCACGTGGGTTTGTGTTTGAGAGATTATTCATGACACCTGTGTTCATTTTCTATAATGCATAATGCATTACCATAGACTGACTTTAAAACCAGATCAACGATTATTGCAAAAAAAGCAGGTTAAACTATGTTGATAAAATAATAGCATTATTAGTGGGTCTTATGGTTGTTTATAATTTAACCTATGTATAATTTCACAAGTCCTGTATTCATTAGATTATTACTGACTGATTGAAATGCTGTGAATTTTACCTTTAATTGTACAACAAAGCTTATTTGGAGAAAACAATATATAATATATATATAACGTAGATCGTCCGACATGATTTTTAGGCCATATCGCCCAGCCCTAGCTGCGGGCATGTAATGGAAAGCATCTCCTGCCTTCTGCCCTCTTTTTCTCTCAATCCTCCGCTTGGTTATATAACTCGTCTGCTAGCATTTCACAAACACACTCGCTCAGTTATATAACCCTCATCTGCGAGCATTTCATAAACACTCCGCTCAGTTGTATAACTCTCGTCTGCGACCATTTCATAAACATACTCATTCAGGGAGGTCACTCTAGCTACCGCCCCGCCTCCTCTCTGCCGCTGCAGCTCCCATTGGCTGGGGTCGGACAGGGCCTGTAGGGGGTTGGTTGTGTGGGATATCGGTCAGGCACGGTAGCAGGTCATGCAATTCTGTCCTACTGACACACTTTCTCACCGAGGGGAGGGTAGGCAGGGGGTAGTCAGGCGCTTTCACACTGTGTGAATAGGGCTCTCTACCCCAGGTTTTAAGGTGGAACTCAACTAGACATCGAGCCTCCGAAATGCACAGCTGTCTACTTAATATCCAGCAAATAAATAAGTAGATAATGATACAATAACAATCTTAATTCTAAACAGTTGTTTGAAAGTGCTCTAATGAAAAGTATTCTTATTACTGTAGTTCCCACTGATATTCTTCAGCTCGATAAGCGTGAGTGAAAGAGTGAAGACTTGATAAACACTATGTAATGGATGAAATGAAAGACAACCGAAGGACACACCCATAAAGCCACTAGGTACGGTAGCTGGCTTGGTGCCAGTAGGACTATGCACTATCAGCTGTATGGCAGTATCATATCTGCTATCTAATCTGAAAACTCTCTTTGAAATTGAGCTTCTGCTTCAACTAATTATGTTCTTGTCCCCAGTTTAAGGCAAGTCAGAAGATCAGAATAACACAGACCTCCATTTGTAACAGTTCTGCCATAACAAATATTTGCATATGTATTCAGACTCGAGAGATAAAATAAGATGGCCATCTGAAGCCTTATCTACAGAACTGCATCTTGTTTTAAAGCATGCCATGTTCTGCACAATAACAATAATCAGGGGGTACCGGTACCGAGTCAATGTGCAGGGGTACAGGTTAGTCGAGGTCATTTATACATGTAGGTAGGGGTAGAGTGACTATGCATAGATAATAAACAGCGAGTAGCAGCAGAGTAAAAACAAATGGGAGGGTAGGTACACACTACCCTCCGTAGCACGCTTACGGTCAGATGCTGAGCAGTTGTCATACCAGGCGGTGATGCAACCGGTCAGGATTATCTTGATGGTGCAGCTGTAGAACTTTTATAGGATCTGGTGACCCATGTCAAATATTTTCAGTCTCCTGAGAGGGATAAAGTGTTGTCGTGCCCTCTTCACGACACGTCTTGGTGTGTTTTTACTATGATAGTTCGTTGGTGATTTGGACACCAAGGAACTTGAAACTCCAGTAGAGCCCTGTCAATGTTAATGGGGGCCTGTTCGGCCCTCCTTTTCCTGTAGTCCACGATCAGCTCTTTTGTCTTGCTCACATTGAGGGAGAGGTTGTTGTCCTGGCACCACACTGCCAGTTCTCTGACGTCCTCCCTATCGGCTTGCTCATCATTGTCGGTAATCAGGCCTACCACTGTTGTGTCGTCAGCAAACTTAATGATGGTGTTGGAGTCGTGTTTGGCCACACAGTCGTGGGTGAAAAGGGAGTACAGGAGGGGACTAAGCACGCACCCCTGAGGGGCCCCAGTGTTGAGGATCAGCGTGGCAGACGTGTTGTTGCCTACCCTTACTACCTGGGGCCGACCCGTCAGAAAGTCCAGGATTCAGTTGCAGAGGGAGGTGTTTAGCCCCAGGGTCCTTAGATTAGTGATGAGCTTTGTGGGCACTAGGGTGTTGAACGCGGAGCTGAATGACTGGTGAGAGTTGGGTGTCATCAGGGACTGACAGACTGGTGACATCATCACTCAACTTTGGCTGCCAGACCAATTCCCTTTCACTGGTGACTGATCCTCCTGACTGACCCAGCCAGCCACATTTCACTTTGTTTTTCATAGTAACACGCAAGTGCACACACAGAGACAGAGCGAGGGAGATAATACAACCTATGTCGACCAAAGGTCTACTCTGAGAAGATGACGTACTCATTGACTCTTAACACTCACACATTTAACTTAGGCTTATGAGTACAATACACACAGGCAACTGAGACAGGCTGAGTGCGCTCAATAAAACTTTTAAATTCCATTAACAAACTTGAACCACTTTTGTGCTTTTACTTCTTTCTTTTTACAATTCTGGGCAGGGCATGTTACAGTAAATGTTATGTAATGCCTGTGAAAAGCTTTGATCTGAGGGAAGTGGAATTCTATTGCAAATTAATCATTCAACATTAGGGTGTGTCCCAACTGAAGTGGCTTCCTTCCCTTTCTCCTCTCCATTTCCCTCAACCAACACTGATGGGAAAGAACTGGACTTGTGAAAGCCAACTCCCAGTAGGTATTCATATGGCTTGCATATTTCCTGTGTTTTCAAATCAGTGCAGGGGGCCATAGAAAACAGAGATAGTGTTACCTACTAGACCACCCTTCTGTAGGCAAACCAAACAGTATCACATTACATGAAACATAATGAGCAGTTATTGCTGCATACAAGGCCCCTCTAGTCAAGTCCCTAGGAGTTTGTTGCCTGTTGTGTCACACAAGGTGAAGGACAGTGTAACAGATCCTTTCCTAATGGAGGTCAGTTTACCACTCACTCTCCACTCACAAAACAAATTATTATTTGCACTTTGGCTGTGCAATAAGTATTTAAATCAACTCTGATCTGACATGGAATGCAAATATTACCACGTAGTACTAAAATCCATTAGAGGGGGAGTTACTGCACAGGTGTGAAGCTGTGTGAAGCTGTGCTGGTGACAGATTGTTAATGACATGTAAAAGAGTGAAAAACTAGTCACTAATCACAAAAAGAGGAAGAGCAACACGCAATAAAACTATTAACAATAAAAAGGTGCAAAATAAATTCTTTGCCAAAATTATTCCATAGACAAACAAAAGGTTAAAAAAACTATACAAACAAAAAACAAAAAGGAATTCTCTTTAGGTCTCAGCAAACGAGAGACTTCTTAAAATGGTATTTTCAGTCCAGTGAGCCAAAGAACTGGGGTTGTTTACATTTCAATATCCTGCCAGCCAGTGGAACTACCCTCTATAAGCCCAAAAAATCTCCCTCCCTCCCTCCCTCCCTCCCTCCCTCCCTCCCTCCCTCCCTCCCTCCCTCCCTCCCTCCCTCCCTCCCTCCCTCCCTCCCTCCCTCCCTCCCTCCCTCCCTCCTCCCTCCCTCCCTCCCTCCCTCCCTCCCTCCCTCCCTCGCTCGCTCTACAAACAGATTAGGAACAGAGTACCCTCACTATGCCAAAAGCCCTCAATCCAAACAAACACTAAATACTATAATTCATAAAAGAAAATATACATTTTATATGCTACAATAGCAATATATGTCTATCAGTTACTATGTTGTTACATTGTTGTGACAGCCGCAGACTGTAACTGTAACAAGTCTTGGTATGCCTTTTGATTGCAGTAATATTGTTGCAATTTTAGAGGCGGCATCGTGAGAAGACAATCAGCAACAAAAGTAGCAGTAGCTGAACATTGCCGCAATTCAGAACCTTTTAATCACAATCTTTCTGTTTGTTCATTTTTTTCAATCATGTCTACTATTTTGGCTGAGTCTCTCTCTCTCTCTCTCTCTCTCTCTCTCTCTCTCTCTCTCTCTTGTTGCAATTCTAGAGGCGACATCGTGAGAAGACAATCAGCAACAAAAGTAGCAATAGCTGAACATTGCCGCAAATCAGAACTTTTTAATCACAATCTTTCTGTTTGTGAATTTTTTTCAATAATGTCAACTATTTTGGCTGTCTCTCTCCCTACCTCTCGCTCTCATCCCTCCTTCTTTCCCTCCTTCTCTCCCTCCCCTCCCCCACTCCCGAGCTGCCCAGTGACACGATCCTACCGGACAAGCTAAATGCCTCGAGCCAAGAAACACTGAACCATGCATAAGAGCACCAGCTGTTCTGGAAGACTGTGTGATCACGCTCTCCATATCCACTGTGAGTAAGACCTTTAACATCTCTGCGGACCGAACGGGATTAAATTAGCGGGATTAAATTCGACAACATACGGTGATCGCTACATAAATAGTCATATTAAACATTAATGAAAATACAAGTGTCTCACATATTTTGAAAGCCTAGAATCTTGCTAATCAAACTGCGTTGTCAGATTTAAAAAAGGATTTACTGCGAAAGAATACGATGCGATTATCTGAGGACAGAGCCCCATAAAAAAAAACTATTTCAACCAGCACAGGTGTGCAGGGTTGCCTAGTGGTTTGAATGTTGGACTAGTAACCAGAAGGTTGCAAGTTCAAATCCCCGAGCTGACAAGGTACAAATCTGTCATTCTGCCCCTGAACAGGCAGTTAACCCACTGTTCCTAGGCCGTCATTGAAAATAAGAATTTGTTCTTAACTGACTTGCCTAGTTAAATAAAGGTAAATCATAAATTGTTTACCTTTGACAATCCCAATGCTCATTGTTACACAATGAATGGTCTTTTGTTTGATAAAATCAATTTCTATAGCCTAACACAAACATTTTGTGAACCGCTTGTGTCGTGAATTCCGTCTCATTCAATTTTCGACGAAACATTCGATGTAAATACACACACTAAACGTGACTTTTCCAGTCATGTTTCGTTTCATTGCAATCAACTGGTTGTTTGTAACACAACCAAACGTGATGCGTCATTTCGCAGGGTGTATTGACTGAAAGAAACCGATTTGAAGACAACAAGTAATGACATCATTGTGCACCAATGATATGACCGCTGTTTCATTGATTGACTGTATTTTAACCCAATGACCACTGATTGTCTTGAAATCTAGCTGGGTAGATAGCCAATAAGCTGAGGTAAATGGCAATATGTAATGGTTATGTGTTGGAAGACCAACCCATGTAGTAAACTCCGGCGTAAAGAGGGTCATTCACCATTGAAGATTCATACTGGAAGGAGCGCATGTTACGCACAGCACTATTTTGGTAAAGCGCATCTTCAGCTGTTTATATATCAATCAGTATGGCGACTAAGTCAGGGAAAGCTAAATCTAAGTCTAGATATACAGATGTACACAATTTTAAAAGAAATTGATCGGGAAAGTGAGACAGATTGTTGGAGGACGATTAATTTAGCTAGCATAGCATTGATTCCCAAATGGAGGAATATTTTTTTGAACGGAGAGGACATCGGTTTGGACTGGTAAGTTCTTCTCATGCTAATGCCGTTGTTTGAAATTAATAATATAAAATATTATTTGTGATTTTTTTAAATTTTAGTAGCATATATAAAAATGTAATGTGTAATGTAAAATGTGTAAAGTACACGTTGGCTATACATTGTGGGTGGGGGTATGTTTGTATGTATGTGTATGACCCATAGCCTATGTTTGTGTGTGTATATATATATATATAAACATATTGTGGATTAGAGGGAGCATGGCCGAGATGCGTGTGTCTGCCACTCCACCCCACCCCCACATGAAATAGCCTATTTGAGGCTGTTGAGGGTGTTTAAGTGAAATGGAGACAGTAGATCTAGCTGGTCTGTCATAATATAAATGAGACAGTAGATCTAGCAGGTCTATAATAATATATTCAAACTTATGTTCCCTGTACTCTGTATACAGTGGTGCAAAAAAATATTTAGTCAGCCACCAATTGTGCAAGTTCTCCCACTTACAAAGATGAGAGGGGCCTGTAATGTTCATCAAAAAAATCCAGAAAATCACATTGTAGGATTTTTCTGAATTTATTTGCAAATTATGGTGGAAAATAAGTATTTGGTCACCTACAAACAAGCAAGATTTCTGGCTCTCACAGACCTATAACTTCTTCTTTAAGAGGCTCCTCTGTCCTCCACTCATTACCTGTATTAATGGCACCTGTTTGAACTTGTTATCAGTATAAAAGACACCTGTCCACAACCTCAAACAGTCACACTCCAAACTCCATTATGGCCAAGACCAAAGAGCTGTCAAAGGACACCAGAAACAAAATTGTAGACCTGCACCAGGCTGGGAAGACTGAATCTGCAATAGGTAAGCAGCTTGGTTTGAAGAAATCAACTGTGGGGGCAATTATTAGGAAATGGAAGACATACAAGACCACTGATAATCTCCCTCGATCTGGGGCTCCACGCAAGATCTCACCCAGTGGGGTCAAAATGATCACAAGAACGGTGAGCAAAAATCTCAGAACAACACGGGGGACCAAGTGAATGACCTTCAGAGAGCTGGGACCAAAGTAACAAAGCCTACCATCAGTAACACACTACGCCGCCAGGGACTCAAATCCTGCAGTGCCAGACGTGTCCCCCTGCTTAAGCCAGTACTGGGGCATGGACCAACTGCAATAAATGACTACAACAAGAGCATGGGACGTGTGGACCTGTCAGATGCGCTGATAGGCTATTATAATGTTCTCCATAAGACGATGAAATGGAAAAAGACCTTCTTCTATCATTTCATCGACATTGCTGTGGTGAATGCATTCATCCTACACAAGGAAATGGCTAAGAGCTGTGGAAAGCCCCCCATCTCACAGCTAGCCTTCAGAGAGCTGCTCATCAAGGAGCTTGCTGGCTACAGCACCACTGCACCACGTTCTGGCCCCTCTACCTCTGTCGCTTCTGCTCCTGCAACAAGTGGTGTTCATTTGCCCAAATTTATTATGGATGTGCCTCAGGGCCAAAAGGGCACAGCATGGAGGCGTCGCTGTGTTCTTTGCTAAATGAAGTCCCCATCACCTGCACCACATGCTTGGTGACCCTCTGCTTTACAGCAGAAAGAGACTGCTATGGCACCTGGCATCAGCAGCACAATATTGTGTAGAGCAGGGGTGTCAAAGTCAAATGGACGGAGGGCCAAATAAAAAATTTAGCTACAAGCCGAGGGCCGGACTGTTCGAATGTTCATTGAAAATTTTTTAAATGACGCATATAGTCTAGTGAACCTAATTGAACCTACTGAAAACCTAACAAATATATTCCAATATGATCAGATAAATAAAGCAATATTTTCTTATGGCTCTGTCAGTAATCTTTAATTTTCAACAGACACAAAAGACAAATTTCCTTTATATAAAAATCCCCATAACATGAACATTAAATGAAAGAAACCGGTATTCAAGGCACCATCAGTAGCCTATATTTTCTATTTTAGCAAAAGTGGGCTAAATTTACTTCAAAGAAAAAAACAATAATAGCAATTTTCTATCATCCACTCAACTGAAATATTTTTAAAATATAATTGGATTGAAATACAATAAAATAAAGTGCAAAAATCTATTAATCAAAAACAACACTTTGTTTAAGGAGAAGTAACATGCAGTGAAAACAAATATTAAACTTTAACTTTTAAACTTGAACTGAGTAAAAACTCTAAATATGTGATTGCACAGTAATGTTCACTTGTTTGAGGTTGAGGGTGATACTTGGTGGTGTCCCATCTTTTCCACAAGTTCATCAATGTTCGGGGTAAGGCTCTGAGCTGAGGAAATCCTCAGAATTGAGTGGAGGTGTTCAGCAGTAAGTCGACTTCTGTGTGATGTTTTGTTCAGGTTCATCAAAGAAAAAAGTTGTTCACACAGGTATGTGCTGCCAAACATAGACAACGTTTGAGCAGCCTGGATGCGCAGCTGGGGCATTGTGTCGGGGAGGAAACGGGCGAACTCCGCAGCACCCACTGCCGCATATTTTGCCCTCAGTGCATCATTGCATTGGAGGTCAATCAACTCCATTTGGAGGTTTGGTGGTGAGCTTTCCACGTCAACAGCAAATGGGTTACCGAGCAGTTCCAACCTGCTTTTT